>NC_083637.1:23983506-24143506 GCF_963576545.1 Limanda limanda | reverse complement strand
CCACTCCCCCGCTTTCCCTCATCTCCATCTACGCCACCGCTCCGTGTGTGTGTGTCCACGAGACAGGGTGGAGGGTCTGGGGTCTCCACCGGGCTCGGCGGGGGCTAGATGGGTGCCTCATTGTGGGCGCTGTGGTTGCTCTTGCTGAGGCCCACACAGTTCTGCTGGGGGTTGAGCAGATGGGACGTCTCGTTGGACACAGCTATGGACACGGCGGGGGTGGTGCTGGTGGTGCTGGCTGTGGTGGTGACCACGGCTGAGGTCTCCACGGCGTCGTGGAGCTCCGTCAACGTGAGCTCGATCTTAGTGAACTCGTTGTCTGTGGATTGGGGGGTCTTGTCCATCCGCGACGCCATCACGGCGTTCTGGTACTGTTGGCGTGTTATCTAGGAAACAGTGAAGATGGGGTCAACTGACTGTGACCGATTGCGATTGGCTAAGAGCTGGTAGGCGTGGTCTAAAAAGGTGTTGAGGTGACTGCGGCAGAAAATACCGGAGAAATAATGAATTTCATCACTCCATAACAATGACTAATCCTTCCTGAACATAATTATGTAAAACGTTCTGTAAACATTGTAATAATGTTTTTATCAATTGAATGATCTTTAAATGAAGTCAGACTTGACTCTCTTCCAGCCTTATTCTGTAATGAAAGGTTCTGTAAGACGACATCATGTTTTTCATCGTCAGATGTAAAGTAGCTTTGGACCAGGAGGGATTTTCAAATGGTCATGATGCAATAACTTAACTGATATTTAATTGGACAGTAAAAAAGATAATCATAAACTGAATTAGTTGTGATTATTAACGATTAAAGTAAAAAAAAAGAATGAATGAATGAACATAAATCAAAATCAAAGCAGGTCATTCAACGATAAAACTTCTTTAAGGTATCAGGGGCACTAATGGGTAAGATGATCTTAGCCAATAGGAGCTCTAGTTGTACCATAACAGGCCCTCATTGGTCAGATTACCGTACTTACAGCAGTCAGGATAATGGATGTTGGTGGTTATGGTTCCTCTGAGCAGCAATCGTGTTAAAACAAGACACTGGCTGATAAATCCTTTAAACGACTCTTTATATCTAAAAAAAAACTGCTGCCCACATAGTTCGGGGGCAGCAGGGCACATGCACGTTGTCATGGTGACACTCTTAGTGACCAGTTGTTTATTTATGCAGTGAGAAGTTAGGGTTCATTTTGAGTTGTATTGTGCTCATCAAATGAAAGTAAGTCCAACGTTTACTCTCTTTTATCTCTGTTTTGGGTCTCGATGTGGAGCAACACGGATGAGAACTGAGGGGGTGGGGGGGGGGGGGTTACAAGTATTTGCTCTGTAATCAAATCTGGGGGAGTGATTAAGTGTTCTACTGTTGCAATAAACATTTGGACGTCAGCTGTCTGACTGGATAGCATTCAATTTTATCAGTTCATTAATAAATACATGTAACTTAGGTCGTTACAGTTTGTACTGTCCAAAAACTCAATTCACTAACAGCCTCTGCCAGACCTCAGTAACAAGCAGCTCTTCACTGGTACTGAACCAACACGTCTACACCCATGAGCCTCAGTGGGAGCTGTGTCCTGCTCGGCCTCGTGTGAGCTCTCACCTTTATGAACTGCAGGTCTGAGCGCGCTCTGACCGAGTAGTCCGGTACGTAGATCTGCAGGAAGGAGTTGAGCTGGTTGTTGCTGCTGCCCAGAGTCGGGGTGATGGCGTCGATGCGATCGCTCCTGTTCAGAGAGTCCGAGTGGTTGAGTCCAAACGGCCGTGGAGGAGATTTGTTTTCTGTCAGGAGGAGAAAGATGTTTACAAGGTTTGAGTCATCTTAGACATCAGAGCTCTAATGGCTGTGGTGTGAAATTTGTCTAACTCAACTCAGTTCTACCATTACTAGACTGAGGTGTTTCTTAATGGGAAGAGTGGGAAAAAAATAACAGTGAAGCCTTATAAGTGAAGCCTTATAATGTTGAGATGTCATTGATTTGTTTTGGATATTTAGAAATTCGTACATATATATATATATATATATATATATATATACACAGTTCATTTACCATTTCCTATCTACCACTCAGAGCACTTTACTCTACAGGTCAGAATCACAGATTCACACACATTCATATAGCACTACAGTGCTGCTATTTTCTATCGCACATCATTCACATACAGATGGAACAGAGGTCAGGGGCAATTAGAGGGTTCGATATCTTGCACGAGGACACTGGAGGAGCCAGGGCTCGAACCGCCGACCCTCTGATTAGTGGACTCAATCACAGTCGCCCATAATGCATGAAATTGAACATTTCCGAAAAGATGCAGCGTCATTACTTGGAAATCCTATAGTCTTGGTTTATCTTTCTTCCCATGGGCTGTGCTGTTGCATCAGTGCTACCATATCTACAAAGAAAGTGTATTACTATAAATATGTATCATTATGTCACGTCAGCTGGAAACACAGAGAGAGTGAGGGTGATGATTCTTGTTTGACATGTTGAACTCTACTCTTGTTCTAATCAAACATACTTTTAAAATTAATATGACATGATATCAGAACAGTACATAATCTATTTGGACATAGTTTTTTCAGCTTTGGATAGTTGCAGTTTTGTCAGAACTTAAGATCATGTGCACCACTGACATTTTTCCAGGTCAAGCGTTAGATATTACCGCGATGCTTGCTGTGCTGCTGTATGGAAATCTCATTTCTACATAAGTCTTTGGGTGGGGGGAGTTTCATGCAGCAGGTATTGAGTCAGTGGTCTCTGATGATCCTTCCTCCTATGAGCTGCCTCACAGAAAACCTGTTCTGTTTTTTGTGTGTGCATTTTTTTGTAATTTTTTAATTAAAGCCAGATTATGTTTTCCACTTCTTAAAGAAGCCTAGTGAAAATCACACACAACAAAGTGGAAACGGCTTGGCCAGAGCTAATGCTACTATGCCGACTGGAATGTATGTAATCCCATGTTGGAATATGTGTGTGCGTGAAAGGGAGTGCAACGCACTAACAGTGCGTGTGTGTGTCAGTGTGTGTGTGTGTGCGGACTGAGCGCAGTGGGCGAAAGACCTGGCATGTGAACTCTTGCGAATTAGTACTCCACTTTCTCAGGGCCACAGGGGCCAGGTCAGTACAGAAAAAAATGATGGTCTGTGTCAAGAATACACACATAATGCGTTAACATACAGGCAGATACACACACACAAATGTGTGCATAGGCTCCACACTGGAGCAAACAAAGCATGTTAAGTGCACTGCCGGATACTTGAGAAGACAGAAAGAGAGAGTGTTTTGTTCTACTGCACCGAGCATATAACTCTATATGTGTACGTAACCGTGCGTGTGAACATATGTGTACGTGTGTGTGTGTTTTTGAATGTGCTCTCAGTGGTGCTCGGCAGGGGGCCTGTAGCTGTAGGTCTTGTTTATGTAGTTGAAGGGTTAAAGGTTAGGGGCGAGCGGGGCGGAGCCTGGGTCCAACTCGGGGGCCTCTAGTCTCCAACACCATTCAGCCACTTGACTAATGGCTCAAGGGATGAAAGTGTTAAAGTCTCAAGCTGAATCTGTTTTCCTCTCGCCCTCTTTCTCCTTCACTTGTACACACGAGTATACAGTGAGTGTTGCATTCAAGTACAAACAGACAAAAATGAGTAAGAAAAGGATAGAACACACTCATGTACGTTTACAAAGTACACAGGCAGACAATCTACAATGCAACATTTTAAAATCAACAAAACATTTGTTTACTTTACATTCATCTCATTAATCAGTCGACAGGATGTGTGGTATGAGATGAGAACATAGAGAAAAGGCCACTGTACCTGGAGATCCTGCTAATGATTCAGCTCTACTGACCACAAAGGTACGAGACAGGGACAGGGGGACTTGGGGAGGAAAACAGAGCGAAAGTGGGAAAGAAAGAGCAGAAAAGATATGAAATAAATAAATAAAATCAATGCGCATGTTATGAATTTTCTCGGATCAAATCACATATGTGTCGTACACATTATAGCAGCATATTTTTGAATTGTAATGTGTAATCAAAGAAAAATCACCATCTATTGATCCACTATTAATCATTTAAATTCTGAGCACCTAAACACACATACAGAGGAAGGTTATTCTACTGTTTCACCAGTAGGTGTCTCTCAGATTTCACCGCCCACAGTTATCATGGCGGTTGAGAAATGCTGAGAATAGTATTACAGTTTATGAATGAACTGAGGGGATCACTGTGTGACACCTTCTCATGATGTCACTGCAGGACAGTCCTACTATCCTACAGTCCTACAGTGGTTGTGTTTTTCTGTAATATTGTGAGGTTTCAACCTGCAAAGTGCTGTGATTTGTGGACAGGACCATTTCCACATTTTCCATAGGACTTAAGAGAAAGTAAAAATGTATTTCAGGCATGTTTATGGGTTTCACCAATTTACTGTAGTAAAGTCAATGTACCCTAACTACTGCAGGTATATATTCCTGTTAGTACAATGGGAATGTTTGTGATTAAACTGAATTATTAAAAAGAATGTACATTTTTGTATGTGCTGATATGATACCTAACTATTGCAACTGACACACATACAATACTTATTATATATTTTCACTTTTTACATGTTAAAGTGTTTCCAGCAAAAAACATTTTTATTTGACAAAATAAGAGAAGTTAGAAGTATTAAAATGTTAGATGCTGTCTGATCAAAGAATAAGTGAAAAAGAAGATAATAAAAAAAACATTCGATTCCTGCTTTTAAATTTTTTTGCCCATTCATCCATATACCGCTTATCCTTTGAGGGTTGCTGGGGGGTCAGCTGGAGCTAATCCCAGAATTCAATTATTGTTTTTAATTATTTTTCTCCAAAAAGCTGCATTTTTAAATTTTACTCAAAAATCAAATAATGATTTTTACCTGAAAGCCTATTAAAAAAGAAACTGATCAATCATGACAGGGAGGACAAAGACAGGATGTACATCGGTCAGTCGGTCGTACCTGGCGACGCTGTCAGGGCCATCAACCCATAGAAGGAGAACGGTCCTGCTTCAAACTTCATCCCCTCTTTTCCTGCCTCCACCTCCACTTTCCCCTGTGACGGCAACAAACAAGTTACTATCTGCAAAGACACACAACCAACCAACCAATATTGTAGAAGTTCACATCTGCATTTCATGCTGTTTGAATTTGATTACATCTTTATCCATCCTTTTTCAGACTGTATGTTTTCTTTGGATATCCAACTTCTCACCAACCCAGAATGGATGTTCTGCATTAGTGCTTCATTGTGTCAGTTACAGTATAGTCTTTCATCCTTCCTCTCTAGGATTTCCGCTACAGCTTTGTGCTTTGCAATCCTACTTCCAGCCTCAACAAAATCTGCTCAAATATATTTATTCACCCTGCCTGTGAGTTTAGAACAAATCCACCCACACCGCCCCTCCCTCCCTCTTCTCTCTACTTTTTCGTGCTCGGTTTAATAGCTCCCAATGTGCTCCTGTAAGCCTGATCTCAAGGGCAGTGACCTCGCACTTGTCCCACCTGGACCTCACCTGATCCAGAGACACTGTAGCTGTAGTTCTGGTACACACTGAATTATGGGATATTTTAATCATTTCAGTTATTATGCAAATTGTTATGTTTCCTATTCAGCTTTATAATTTGTGCACTTTCAGTTGGAATAATTCCACAGCGACATTGTGCACTTTCAGAATTAAGTTTCCTGTAAAATCCGCAATGCTCCACTGTCATTTAAAGCACTTTAATTATTATCTTGTTTTGATATTTTCCTGTGGAACACTTAAGTTGTGGCTGCACGTCCTCTAACCAAGGAGTTACTTGGTCCCTACCTGCTATTGTTATAGGTAAGACAGGTTTGAGTGTAACAAGGTGGAGTAAAGTAGTGCCAGAGGCCTGTTGTGAATGCAGAGTTATGAACTGTTTTGCCATGCTGGTGTTTATTAAATGAAGACAGGAGACTAATAAAACCCAGTGTTTACAAGATAAGTTGTAGCTTATTACCCACAGCCCAGAATAACTGGAACACGCTACCAACCAAGCAAACAGGGTTTCACTCCTACAGATGATGACTTAGTGGAGTGATGGGGAGAGTAAAGTAAAGAGTGCACACGGTCGCATCGCTGCATAGCTGCATAGCTGCAGTTACTGCTGCATATCACTGATGCTGTCATATGCCCCTTGGGCGAGAGCATAAAGGCACAGGGTTGTTCGGTGTGTGTGAACGCGACTCCAGAAGAGGATATCAGAGGACATTTAGGCCAATAACATGGTGTCGTTTAGAGTCAAATTTGAATGCCGTGGCTTACGGAAACTTGGATGACACCACAGCAGCAGAGTGGAGGCATGTGTTTTTACTTTTGAAGAAGTGGGCATCAATTACAATTTTATTGGATTTGGCCTCAAACCATTCACCACCATCAGCACAGTGGTGAGTAGATAATGAGTGAATTTTCATTTTGGGTCGAACTATCCCTTTACGAGCAGTTTTCAAACTGTAAAGCTACATGATGATCAGCAGCATGTGCTTTGCGTCTGCTTTTGAGTAAATAATAGTAACTTTACAGCAGGATTTGTTTGATGTGTCTGCAGTGATAGGACAGGGAGAAGAGAGGAATGTGTGTACCACCTCCTTGATTCTGTGGGTGTTTAGAAAAATGCATCACGATTCACTGAAAAGCCTTAAAAATACATGTCACTTGCTTGTAAAGTCACTCTAAGCATGATTTAGGAGTAGTTTAGTTGTGCAGTTGCAGTGAAAGCTCAGACCTTAGTTTGGAAAAAAGGATAGACATTATTACAAAATTACACATTGCATGAGCTTCAAAAGATACTGTGATCTGTTTTTGTGAAACTACTGAAGTTAGCAGTGAACAAGCATGGTATCATTTGACGAATCCACATCTGAAGTTACCAACAGGCAGTTTGAAAAGACTCACAAGCTTACACCAGCCCAATCTCATGCCTAAATAACTCCTAACCAGGAGGTTGATGGTTTGATCCCCGTCTCCCACATTCCACCCCAAGTTGCCCCTGACGGCAGATTGATGTATGATGAACTGTCTAAATGAGTGTGTGAATGGAAAAACTCTGCTTTGAGTGGCCATCAAGACTAAAAAAGCTGCTATATTCACACAGACCATTTATATATTTATATGCTATTTATATTTATGTATTCTTTTTTTTCCCCCCATCAAGATCTATTAATTATTCCCAGGGAAATTGGTGAAAACGTCAAAAACTTGCCATGTTAAAGAGAATGACAAGAAATTCCTGTTTCACACTGTAATGCTCCAAACAACCGGACAAACACAGATGAAAACATAAAATCCTCCTATCTCTATTCTATTCTGTCCCTGTCCCTGTCCCCCTACCTAGGAGGTTCAATTAACTCTATTACTACTACACTGCTTCTATTATTATTAAAAGTAATACTGATAAAAGTATTATGAAGTCCTTTTTGTAGAAAATGTAACAGAACTATAAGCTGGTACAATGTATTGGTGAAATATCTACTTTTTAATAAGTGTTAGTGACTCAGTAGGTTAGACAGGTGCACACGACACCTGTTATTAAAGAGCCTTAAAGTTTTCTGTGTTGTCTATTGTCTCTTTGCATAAATGTTAGTGACTAAGTCTAACTCCAGAAAACACAATCCTCTGCATTAGAGCAGAAATACACACACATGTACACACTAAAGGAATATGAATAGATTTTGAAATATTTGCGCTGTAAATCGTTTTATATGCAGTTCAGTAGTTGGTCGGTTTTGGAACATATCTACAGATATAACCTTCACTTTAGTTTGTTGTCATGCCAACGCACCTGCAGGACGAGGATGAAATAATCCACGGGCTTGTTCCTGTGGAAGAGGTAGTGCTCTGCCGCCCGCTTGTTCTTCTCATCGTATTTCAGCTCCTGGATGACGTTCGGATGCTTCAACAGGCGCAGCAGGATCTTTTCGGACATCTGCACCGGTGAGAAAGGCTCCACCTCTGAGGAGAGAGAGCGGAATGTGAAGTGAGGATAACCAAACATGAACAGGCTGCTAATGAACATATGAAAGTTTCAAAAAAATCCCGCTTTTAATTCAACAAACAGTAATTTCGTACCCGAGTCCTTTGAAAGACGTAACCTAGCTGCGACAGGTCTGCCTCAAACACCTAATGGGCCAATCAGCTCCTTCAAGGCAGCGGCGGTGATATGTGTCAGCTGGCTGCCGGCTCCACCACCAGGAACTCAACTCCCTAATAGTCTTTAGAGGAACTTAATCAACCCTTAGCTGCTAGGTCAAAGTTCTAAAGCAAATCCAACTGCACGGAGACATAGTCAACTGCTGCTGCTGCTGCTGTGGTAGTACTTGGATATTCTTCTGCCGGGTCAGAAATCCATTTCCCAAGGGAAAGCGGGTGAAATATTTCACATTTTACACAAAGTATGTCGACTTGTGTGAGAACAGAGATCAGAGGCCAAAAATGCTGGACGTGATGTCACCAAGGAACGAGTGTAAGCAAACAGGGTGGTGTTTTTAAAGCTGTGAGCGAAGATCTCAACATGTAACCTTCAGTGCATGACATGCAAGCAAATAGACGCCTTCTTTTGCACAGACATCCCGTGCCGCGCTCCCGAAAGGCCTGCCACCTCTTCAGAAACACACACACACACACACACACATACCAACACGCTTGCTGTGAGTCCTCACACAACTCATTCCCTCACACAGACACACAACAGATACTCATTCTACACACATACTCACTCCTCCCTACATCCACTTGCCCAAAAATTCAAAGCCCATATGGGCACATGCACACACAAACAGCTCACACACACACACACACACACACTTTCCCCACAGTGAGGGGCTGAGGGCACACTGGGGGAAGTCAAGCAGCAACGCAGCCCACTTGCCTGTTGCTAGGAAACGCAGGGTAGCCAGCAGAAGCTGAGGTGATATTTTAACCTTCATTTCATTGTCGGTCGGCTTGAAGGCCGAGAAATCCTGCTTCCTTTCCCGATGGGTGATTTTCTTCTTCGTCTTGTTGTCAGCTGAGGAGGGAAAATTAAAAGACGGGGTTGAGACACAAAGCTTAAACTTTTTATTCTGCAACAGGAAAAGCGTCAGTCCATTTTCCCTCTACAGATACTGAGTCGTCCTGGGTCAGAGGGTGACTAAACTGGAGTTACCCAAAAGCTTATTGCTTTTTCCAGAAACGTAGCTGTGGCGTCCTTCTCAGAACTAAAGGAGAGCTATAGGGGGCTACGTTGTGAGCTTAGCACATTCTTAGCATTGCTTAAAGCCATATGTATTACGGCAACAAATAGACTGGCATGAACTCCATGTCTGCAGACCTTTTCTGATACCATTTACTGAAACAGCACAACTTTGGTGTGAAAAAGATCCTTTAATATAAAATCATACGTTTGTAGGTTTCGTAGAAAATACACATTAAGACTCTTTGGTGAAAAAACAAAAACACAACAAACTGACTTTTGTAATGGAACTAATAATAAAAATATCTAATGGTCCCCTCATTTGTGTGAACTTAACTTTAGACACTTTGTGTGTCCCTGTCGTGACTATTCTGTTTTCTCTTTTCAGTGTTTATATAAATACCCTCCTATATCTCTTCCAGTAAAACACTGACACAATTCTGATGGCTCATCCTGCAGCTGGGGGCATAATCTGTCCAATTCAATTTGGGTGACTCGCTAACAAACAACAAAAACTCTTGCCCTTTACCTTGTGAGTAATAGTAGGAAGTTGAGAAATAATGTAGTGAGGCTGTGTTTGTTGGATCACTGGACAAAAATGTATAATCATATATATATATATATATATATAATATCTCTAGAGCTGAAGTCCAGTCAGATCTGAACAATTTGATCAAACTTGAGCACCACTTCTTAAATTAAAACCTTGCTCACATTTTACTGAACATGCAGGTATGTGACATTATAGGGGGTTACTGGACCATTTTAATTCAAAACATTGTGTCTGCAATTATCTAACAAACAGAAGACATGGAACAATATTGTCTTTCATCTGGAGTTGTGTTTCTGGTCACCTGATCAATATCAGTCCATTCAATCTCCTTTGTTTTGTTATCCACTAACTGCTGAGGGAAGTATCTGGATTTTCAGCTGCTAGACGCTCCACTGCCTTCACCTGCTCTGTCTGCTGTTTAGTGCTGAGCACATGGTTTACATCTAAATTCTGCAGTTTAAAAGAGCTTATTGAGAGTGGTGGAATCAAACCAAATACACACATTTTATTGCAGGTTGTAAAAACCAAGACAGTGAGCTGAAAGAGGCTAAAATACTCCTCAGAGCAGAGGGAAACCACAGATGTATTTTTTTAGTTTGCATTAGTGACTTCTTTCTCTCTACACATGGTTAATACTTTTCAAACCTGCAGCTTTAGTTGCACCTTTTAATTCATATTCAATATGCACACAGACATTTTTCAAGAATCACAAATGGGCCGATTCTGGAGAAATCACTGGTCCCAGCTTTGGTCATGATTTACTGTTGCTACAATCTATTGCTACAGACCTTCATACCATAAATCAGCAAGGTCTAAGCAGAACAAGATGAGACTCATTCACTAGTGCCCTGCTTGTTTTCAAAAAGTGAATCGTTTAATACTCATTTAGACAGCTCTGCTGCATGAATTAGACTTACACGAACTTGCTTTAAACCGTCACTGTGATGTAAGAGTGCTATTAAGGCTGGTGACCAGTGAAATCTTAAAGCCTAAAAGGTATGAGCTTTAAGAGCGAGACCTACTGTACAAGTCAGTCTCGTCCAGGATCTCTGACTTGATGATTTCTTCGATAACGTCCTCAAGGGTGACGATGCCCAGGACCTCGTAGAAAGGGTCCCCCTCACCTTCGTTGTTCACCCTCTGAACTATGGCCAGGTGGGACTTTCCTAGAAAAACATACACACAGGTTATCAAGTTAGGGTTGTATAATGATAAACAGAGTTCAAAATATGTCAGGCAGTGGTGGAGGTACAGGGGAACAAACAGACAGGGATCCTCTCATAATGTACCAATCTGACATGTTTTAAAAGTAAATACTTCACAAAAAGGAAAAGGAAAACACTCATGTCAGAAAGTGTTGCTGTTATGACACTGAGGCTGCAGTGCGAATCACACACAGAGTAGGAGACAGTGATGTGATCTCCTCAGTGAGCAGGGATGCACAACATGGTAGTTCAAGTGTTAACAGGGACAGCAGAGACCGAGACAGAGAGAGTGACAGTCAAACTGTCCTAAATTTCATCATATGTCCTCCCTCAGCCCTC
Source organism: Limanda limanda (assembly GCF_963576545.1). Taxonomy (NCBI): domain Eukaryota; kingdom Metazoa; phylum Chordata; class Actinopteri; order Pleuronectiformes; family Pleuronectidae; genus Limanda; species Limanda limanda. Next base: position 24,132,186 of record NC_083637.1, on the reverse strand, counting down.
CCTCCCTCCACATCTGTGTTCCCAGGACCCTCCTGTGTGCTGTACCATCTGAAAAAAAGAAACAAACTGCCGTGTATGCAGAGAATACTGTCAGGCAAAACACTAAACAAATTCTTTGCCTTTTCTCAGCTTGTGATCATTTAAAAGGAATTTTCCAGAGGCCCAGGCTAATATTAGCCCCTGCAAAATGAAGTTTCCATTCCGCCCCGGCGATATTCTCACCGAGTGAAGGAACAGACTGGGCGAAGCCTCCGCTGTGTGATCAGATTGTCTCGGAATGGGCCGTTTGCATGCAGATACACCGGGGTGTAAATAATGGAGGACATCGGTGGGGCTGTGTGCGTACGTGTGCATGTGCTTGTGTCCGAGTGCATGGACACATGGGTGTGAGAACATGTGTGTGGTTAATTCTGGAGAACACAGGTACATCACAGCGGAGTCGGGCGCTTTGGTGCAGGATAGCAGAGGCTGAAAGGGCTGAGCACCACAAATGTTTATAGCACTGCAGCTCACTGCCTCCTCACAACACTATAACAGCACACGTGCAGAGCCTCAGAGGCTGAGCGAGAGAATGTTGTAGTTATTAGATACGGAAGTGATGCTTTCAAACAATTCACTCAGGTTACACCTAGCAGGGTAGATCTCCAAAGAGACGTATAAATAATGTAAATCCTCCAACACAAAGTGGCAGACAGTATTTATATCTTATTTTCAAAGTGTCCAACAACAGCAGGAGAGTCTAACTATTTCTATAAAGGTGCCAATGACATCTACAGCATATTGCTTTATCACTGAGGACTTGTGTTTAACTAGGACAAACACAAAAGGGGCTTTGGTGGGTTAAAGCAATCAGGTCTCTGAAGTCCTTGAGCAAGCAATTACTCGAAACTGCCTGGGGAGGGAAAAGGCAAATGGAGTGGCCAGCACAGTGAAACAGATCAATGTTCACTTCCACTTTAATGGCATCCACTCACATCAGGAAAAAAAACACAGATCCCCAATGTAGGTTTGACTTATCTTAAAGAGGTAAAAAAAAAGCACAAATATACTTGTTAACAGTCTCATGTATTTGTTCCGGGCCCATTAAAGGAATATTACTATTTTTTGATAATCCACTTTTCTCATTGTTTCCGAGACTTAGATGACATCAGCCCCCTCTCATGTTTGTACATTGTTATTGTCATTGTTCATTTGTTATGCTAAGATAGGAGGCTAACAGGCTGCTAGAGCTACAGCTTCATATTTAACACAGACATGATGAGCGTATTCTTATCTAACTCGCAGCAAGAAAGCAAGTTGACATATTTCCTGAAATTTCAAAATGTATTCTTTAAGAATTTATTTATGATGACTAGATTGGCACTCAGTGTAGATTGCATACCAAACAGTCTCCTTATGAAACCACATCAGTCCCCTATACATGCCTGATTTTTTTTCATCAAGATCCATGAATTATTCTTTAAAAAAAAATGAAATGTGGAAAAATGTCAGATCTCGCAGTATTAAAATGTTGGGTGTTAAAAATAAAATTGGGTGGGGTTTCCCTTGGGTCGTGTCCCACTTTTCAACAAAATTAATGACAAAATATTTGAGTAGTTTGCGTCATCCTGCTGACTAACAAACTAACGAAAATGAAAACATAACCTTCTTGGTGGTGCTAAAACTATATAACTTTTCAGAAGGAAGAATTAAAAATGTTACCAAATGATCTCAAAACAATTAAAGTCACCTTACAAAATAGTAATGTGATCTTTCCAGTCTACCCACAGAATGGAGAAAATAACAGAAACATTCCCTGTTCATAATTTGTACATTGCATATGCTGTATTGTAAAACTGCTGTCCTTTAACTGCTCTACTCTCCGTGTATGGGGATTTAATCTGAGATAAACAGACAACAAATCTGAACCTCACCTTTCTGACACAGAACGAGGCCTGAACTCCGACCTTTATGTAAGCCAACTGATAAGAGGTGGAAAAGAGCAAACACAATCACTTGTTCTACAAGCTAAGCTGACAGGATGTTTGTCCACATCAACACTATCGCCTTCTTCTACTGACGAGGTTACTTGAGGCACTATTAACGAGGACCTAGCGTAAGAGCTTTAACAGAGGGTTAAATAGGTCGCTAGTTAGAAGAAAAAGCATTACACACAGGACAAAAATGAATGGGAAGTTATTGAAATAACTGAGAAAAATGTGTTTATGCAGCGTTTAGTTTTTTTTATCCTAGGGTCTGTCCCCTGGGCAGCAATGTAAGGAGACAGGAATTTCACAAATTCCATGGAATAGATGTTTTCTACATATTATTCTAAATTTTTTATATGGAAGTAATTAGGTCTGTTTTGAGAAAATATTTTTTTCTCAGCTGTGAATCCAGGGAAGACATCGTTGATCAGTTGGCCGATCACTTTGTTCCAAAGAGAACTATCTCAGGTATTGACTGGATTAACAAGAGGATGAATCCTAGAGACATTGAAGAGTCCCTGGCTTTCGATCTAGTGCCACCTGCAGGTCAAATTTGTTTATGTGACCTGTGAAACATATTCACAACTTCTGTATGAGCTGGCACAAAGTGCGGTACCCGAAGTACCAGAAGATTAATTTATGTTCCCCAGAATTGTAATGACTTTGGGGATCCATTACTTTTCCCCTAATACCACCGAGAGGTCCAAGTTGTCATTTATCCTGTGAAATGATTTAATACCATTGTTTTGAATTGGTACAACTATGTACATAGATTCATGGCCCCCAGAGGATCAATCCCAGAGATAACAGTGCATTGACTTGACTCTGGCACCATGCATGATATTTAAGTTTTTAGTCTAAGGTAAAACAAACTACAGGATGTATTTCCGTCAAATTTACAACCATTCTACTTCCTAATGGTGATCCCCAAATGTTTCATCCAGCCTCATCACCCGGTCACAAATGTAATCAGTTCTATAGTTCATGACTAAAGACCGGCAAAGCCAATGACATCCACATCCCAGTTGCACTTTGTGTTTGGTGATCATTTGCTAAATTACGACTTTGACCAGGTTAATATGTCCTGTCATAGAGCACATGTTAACACACTGATATAAGCATGTATGTCAAAGCTGGGTTCAGAGTGCAGACAGTGTTGATGAAGACTAATAGTCTGGTTCATGTTATGGATAAGAATCAGTACGATTCATCTCCTAGGGACCATTAATGTCCGTAGAAAACTGAGTGACAATCCATCAAAAAGATCTTGAGATATTTCTGCTTAGCCAAAAATGGCAAAACAACCAATGTTTCAATCCCTTGAGAGCTTTCATGCTGCTAGGATGGCTGAATGTAAATACAAACAGACAGATAGGCATACAGCCAGATAAACGCACTGCAGTTTCCATTTCCTATTTGGTTTCCCACATGTTTTTGACCAGGATGTTGGTCAAAAATATCTGTAAGTAGCCGAGCAATTTAACTATTAGCTAGGGACTGCGGCATATCCGACTATAGTGTATATCATGAATATTAATCTTCATTAAGAGAAATGTTGACAGCAGTTGAGAGTCAAAAAGTAAAATAGAATTTTTGTTCAAGTCACATGGGATGGTTTGATGATGGCTTTGGAGACTTTCTTGCTCTCATTATATACATTTTATTTTGTCTTAAAATGACTGACAAAAAGTGCAATGAAACTCCTTTTTTCTTTCTCTCAAGCTATAATGACAACCCTAAACTTTCTCCTAAAAATTTGCAAGTATTAGGCAGGACTATTTAGCAGAGATTAAGATATCAAAGTTGCCAGTTTATGTCTGTATCCATATAAACTCCTCTTCTGGTGTCTAAAGTCTAGCACTGTCTCGCTTAATGGTAGACAAAAACAAACACACAAACACACACACACGCACACACACACACACACACACACACACACACACACACACACACGGTATTTTGCACAGTAGCTCCACTCCAAATCGTTTTGTCTCGCTGTATGAGATGCATATCTTCCATTTTCCCACAAAGACAAAATACCACACAAGCAACTGAAAAAAAATGCAGCTTCTGTCTTCCATAAATATATTATTAGACAATGACAGCCTGTTTATTCATAGCTCCTAAGCTGTTGTTATGGCGGTGGATTTTGTGGCTGGGGGGTGGGGGGGGGACTGGAGGTAGAGTGGGGAGTTTGACCCTCTGGACCCTCTGGAGCCTGGAACTTGGCAGAGGGCCTCAGGGAGAGCGTGTCCTTGCAAAGACCAGTCGTCTGGGGTCCTATAAGCCACCACTGCTGCCTGACATCTGGGGCTGTCTAGCTGGGCTGAGACTGAATGCATGCTGGGTAGTCCAGCACACAGGCACACTGCACACATCAGGGTCGGGGGTCAATTCACTTTCAATTTCATCCATTAAAGCGGCATGTTTTCTTGGTCAAAAACTGGAACACTACAGTCATTAAATGTGATTTCTGAAAGATTTCTCAGAATAACGGTTGAGTCATTAGCACTGTAAATGGCTGTTTCAGTTTACATTTGTAATTGAGTGAAGTCTGGACACACGCACACGCACACACACACACAAACACACACACACACACACACAGAGAGAGGATTATTTTGTTTCCCTTAACAACAAGGCAGCAAGGTACTAAGGTACCAGGAAGTGATTAATCCCCCTGAGGAGACAGTCGGGGCCCACGACACGTTGTTTAGTGAAGGTGTCTCAGAGTTACATTTAAACAGTTGCTATGAAAAGATGAATATGCAAAGCAACAGATCTTCCCAGGGCCATGGCCACAAATTGTATATTAATTTATTGGTTAATTTTTGTGGGATTCAAATAATCTAAAAAATAATTAATCATAAACAAGATTAAGAGTCTTTCCCCATGCCTTTGTAAGGCTGGAATTAAATGTAAATGCTTACGTTCACTTGCTGATATGTGGTTTTGTAAGGTTTGGTCCTTACCATGTAAAGTGACTTGAGATTATGTATGTTGTGATTTGGTGCAATACAAATAAAACTGAGTTGAATTCAATTGTCACTGTGATGATGCTAACATGCTGCTGTCAATACTACCATTCCAAGGTATTTGGTCATAAACCAATTTATTGAGCACACTGACCTCATGATCACCGAAAGGATTAAGAAACTATTGAGACGTTTCCCTCCATCCAGCCTATGATGGTGGTGGAGGAAAGATCAAAGGATCAACAAAATCTCTGCTTAAATTGAAACGTAGGTGTGTTGGCATAAGAACGACATGATGCAGGTGAGTTAAATGGTATTGACTATAAAATAAAATAGACAGAAACATGGGGCAAACAAAAACATCCCAACCATGTGGAGCCATGGAGTCGTGTTCCTCAAAATAAAACATGAAACTAACACAAATGGTATATTTCCATTATAGTTCCTCTGGTGTTAAACTGGCACCATTGCTCTTCGATGGAACTTGACTAAACACGAGCTGTACTGACGAACCAATTCATAATATCCGCATTGTCCAGAAAATGTTGCACCTCATTTGGATCGAACGTTGGCTAATGGTAGCTACAGCCCTGTTCCTGTGGTGTGTGGAGGCTCCAAAGCCAAGCCTGAGAACCACCACTCAGGCCTTCAGAGACTTAGCCGTGTGCTCTTTTCCACCATTCCCAGCTTATTTATGGAATGCAGCTTTGTCATATTTTTCCATAGCACAATTTTCCCCCTATAAATAGGCGCAAAAGGCTCGCAGAGTTGGGGTGGGAGTATGAGGGGTCAGTATCTGTCCTGTTCACTCATCATTGCCCTTCCACTCTCTCTTGTTCTCCTCCTTTTTTCTCAAACATTTGAGCACTGACAAATATAGAGCAATGTTAGGGTGATGGGAACCCATCTGATGTCTTACCTCCAGTGAAGAAGAAAAAAGAAGTTTCCAAATAATCTGACCCATTTTTCCATTTACATGGGCAAATCCATTACCCTGATGCTGGTTAACATGTCGACTATTTATAACGTCTTAATTTACATAAACATTTGGTCTGAAATAACATCATTCTGTCTTTGTCCATATTATCTGGAGACATAAGTGGAATGTGTGTCTGCATGTTTGTGTGTATAAGTGTTCCTATTTCCTCTACAAGTATTTTAAATGAATCAGAAAAATGGAATTCTATCAATTTGTTCATATAAATACAGGAGCAAATTACCCTTGACCTTTGACTTAGAGGGGAAGTGCTGCTGCTGCTCTTCAGAGACTCTAAACTTCTGAGGAAATCCTACGAGTGACGTCAAACATTTTGCTACACAAGAATCCCCTTGGTCACTATTGTAATGTAATGCTTCAAACACAGTATGATGTGCAAGCACAAGAACAAGAAATAGAGTTTCCTGTAGAGACGTAAAGTTTGAAATCAACATTTGAGAATTGCCCCGAGTGCAAATCAATACACTGGTATCTACTTAATGTTAATGTTAATACTAGCTAACACCACTTTATATATTGTGACTCAGCCTCACCTGGAAATGTTATATATAAAACATTACAGCGTTGCTTCACAGCATGAAGGTTCTTGGTTTATGATCACATTTTGTAATGCTTTCACTCAAAAACCCTGCTAATGCACTGGAATTTCCCTGATTGAGCTACGATTTATTCCTCTTGTGCTCAAACTGTGTGCTTGCACTCAGATATTTTGTTGCTTGAACAGATTTCCTTCGCTCCAGCTTCAGCTCTTCTCCTCGCGCTCATGCTGCTTCTGTGTGCGCACGGGAAACGCCTGCTCCCAGATTACTCCTCTGCTCTATGATTTTTCCTCTGATGCACTTGGGACTTTTATTGTGCGACAAGTCAAAATTCATCAACCAATAGAATGCCAGGTGTAGTGTTGACGCGAGGAGCAGAGCCCAGAGCACGAAATCTCTACGAGCAACATGCAGAAACTAAATAATATATTGTTTCTGTATGTGATGAGCTGGCAACCTGTTCCTGCCTCTTGTCCAATATCCGCTGGGATCACAGTCTAATATCTGCAAGTCATAGCTAAGCACTTTAACTACTGCACACGGAGGAATAACGACGACAGCTTATATTATTAATATCAGTCTTCACTGAGAAAAGCACTGACATCACTTGAGCTGAGAAACAAACGGTAACATTGGATTTTATGTTGAACTTGACAGTGTGACATCAGCGGAGGTTGTACGTAGTGACACAGCGGGGTCCTGTCACAAACACAGTCCTGTGCCCACAAAGCCACAAACTCAACACACTCAGTCAGAAACCACGAGCTCATTGTGCCTGAAAGAAGACAGCATACGTCTCTGTGGTCACTTATTTTTATCATATATATTTATAATCTTTATTCTAATTCAGGGCAGATGAAGCGGTGTCGCCTGAAGCAGATTTATTGCAGTGTAAAAATAAGTCTGTCTGCCAGTTGGGTGTTTGTGCTCAGGCACTGATGATTTGCTCCCTTCGCCTCGGATGGCCTTTGAGTCAAACAATACAGCGATCATGATATGGACTAATCGGGGTATTGCAGAGACATTGAGTCTGCTCATAGCTCCTAACCATCATTAAGAGGCCTTGGTCACAAGATCATTCTACTGCTACTAGCCAGTGGTGTTTTGCTACACACACATTCATACAGTACAGCCACACACACGCACACTGCTGGAATGACATTGTTGTTCATTCAGAGAAGCAGCTTGCTGTCGTAGCTGGCTGCGTTTGTTGTTGAAAGGTCCCCTGGGTGGAGATTCCTCTGGGCCTCAGTCATAAGGAGAGGCATCAATGGGAAACCAGAGGGGATAAATGAATGGGCCTGTGGTCAGGTGCTGCTCTGTTATGTGAGTGTTGTAACTGCTGAATGGTGAGCACATCATACAACAATGACAATAACCAAGCGGGGGTGTTTCGAAGAAGCAAACATGTAAAAAAGTACAATTATGTTCGTTTTAAGTTTGCAATTTTACATTGCGAAAACGTGTTTTTACGCGTCAACTCTTATCGGCACAGCTAACCGAAGAAACTTCTTAATAATACAGAAATTAATATTCTTTTAATGTTAGCAATAAATGTGATGGTTACATTTCACCACTTTTGATTTCTGCCATCTTTATTCTGCTTGTCAAAAGACAGCAACTCTCATACAGAATATTAGGAGTCTACACTCTGGATACAGTTTGCTGTCTAGTGCTTGCAGATCACATCACATCAACAAACTGTGATAACTTTCATTTTCATTCATTATTCACTTCCTGTCTGTCGCTGGGCAAATGGACTATCCAGTCTACTGCGAGTTACACCGGAAGACGAACAATTTAGGAAATACACTTGACCTGAATCCTAATGCATGCCCCCATGAAGAAAGACTTTAGCTGTAAAGGCTCTAACTTGAAGCACCGATATACACTGATCTTACCTGGTCTTGTCTACCTGGTTGTGCAGTGGTTTATTGTTAAGGAGAACTATGTATCCTTTGTGATCTACCCACACAGTGCATAGATCTGTAAATAGCTAGTCATGTTCAAAACGTACTCCTGATTGAACTTTTGCAATTAAAAATCATGAGAACCTATTATTTATCCTTATACTTTCACTGCAGGTTTACCAAGATATAACACACTTATGGCAAATGTCATGTTGTACTAGAAATATCAAATATACACTCAAATTTAAGAAAGTCAAATTAAGTAGCACCCAATTGGGTGCTCATATGGAAAATGCAATGCGCTGTACAAGAGCTTTGTTCCAACAGACTAAACAACAAGGCAAGAGAAATAAATATTTGACTCAAATTTTCCTAATTTCCTCATAATCCTCTGACTTTTGATCTCACAGCATAGAAGAGTGAACACATCTCTGTACAGTTTAATATTCGGGTAACCACATCCACTCCAATCACATGTGAAGGACCTAATCCCGGGCCTGTTATACACTAACCTAATGTCTGCTGAGATTAGCGCCAGCACCCCCCTGTGACCCTCAAAGGATAAGGGGTACAGTTAGTGGATGCATGAACATATTTAAATCACAAATATATTATAAAAGCAAAACATGTTATAGCTGCTGCTTTACTGCAACTAAAGAAAAATGTTTCATCTGGAAGGAGTCAGCTATAGCAGAGGTAAAAACAACTTAGGTAATATTTCATTATAAAATGTTTGAATTAATAAAATCAACAATTGATTTTATATATGGCATGTTTACATAAAACGCATACAATATTCAGCTTTGCTGCCAGGGCTTTAGCAGAAGTCAATTCTTTGTGCAATTGGCACTTGAGGATTTGAGATGCAGAGACATAACCAGTTTGTTTCCATACAGTGTCATACTATATGGATCCAGGGGTGCAATAAAGTGCTCGGATATGTCAAATGGATTCACCCACTAAGCAGAAGTGTTGTTGAATCGACACACTTTGGGAAGCAACGATATCAACAACAACATGTCGCAGCCTTGTTGCTCCTGCTCCTGAATCATTCGACTCACTCTTCACTTGTGACACAAGCAGAGGAAGCAGGTCCGACACCTGAAAACACGTATTTTTGGCACAGAGTACTTGCAGCTTTGAAACTCATAATTAATACCTCAATCAAAACAATTATCCGGGGGCAAAATCCTTAAAGCTAGAATGAGCTAAGTACTCAATAAAAAAAGCTCTTGTGCTTTGTGCAATAGGCTTTGAGAATGTGGGTTGGTGAGGAAAACATGAAACCTGCACGAATGTCCTGCAATGTGTTGGTTTACGACACTATTCTCACCAAGTTGCTTTCAAGAGTGACTTCTTATTTATTTATTCATTCTCAAATAAAACTGGATACATTCTGATGAGATGTATTATCATTGTTTTTGAGAGAAATATGAACTAATTTGCTTGTTGTCATCCAGGTAAACAGCGGATTGACTCCAACTGTGATATTTCATAGACCATCTTTGGCTGTGTATTCCCTGATGTGAAGTTGATTTTGGTTTTCACCTTGACTCACTGTATATCTCAATGATATGCTCATTAGCATGTTATTATATTAGCAATTGAGGAGAAACACAAGTTAGTGGTAAAATCACAGACTAAAATATAGAACAACAAACATTATAGTGATAAGTAATACAAAATGATATCATATGCGCTTGTGTGAGTTCAAATACTGCCACCTTGCAGTCAAAGTCTTCAGGACATATTTGAACATAATGTTCAAATAGCCACAAATTAACCATAACCCATGAAATTACCCTTTAATTTTACACTTGTTACACTAATTTTCTCCAGATGGAAAAATCCCAACAATATAAAAGCAAGTTGGAGGATTTTAAACACTAAAGGCCACTGACAGCTGTCTCCTGAGGCACAAGAAAAAGACATGAACTGACTAGATCACTGACTAAAAACAACTCAAATATACTGTATGAGCACAGCAAAGTCGCCATCTGCAATGGAAGCAAACAGGACAGGAATAATAATTCAAGCTGGAGGGTCAGCTGCAGATGGGGTTAAGACTTGGAGGCTGGATCTGGGTCTGGAGGGTCAGCTGGAGCAGTGGCAGGGGCCTGCAGCCCATAGTGGGGCTCTACTAGCAGTTTCCCCCCTTGCTGTTTGATGGGAGACCCCAGAGAGGGAAAAAGAGCAGGCATACCAAGAGAACTGAGTGACCCAAAAGTGCATCTGTGCATTTAGAACCACGCTAATAGATAAACTGCTTATTGCTGCATATGGATGTGGCTCAAAAAATGTGCATTCAAACTTCTTTTTACACTTACATCATACATGCCTCGTCCTCATCACATGTGAGAAGAGAATCTGATTTTGGTTGTATTTTGATAGGAAGCACTTAAAGGCCGATGGGTGAAACTAAGTGGCTATTTGAGATCTTGATAAATCATTGGTTTACTATTAAGTGAAAGGCCATTTATTCTCTTCATAAATCTTTTTAGTTGTCAGCTGGGTCTATTTTAGACCCAGCTGACAACCCAGCCCCCCAATAAAGTTGTGATTCTCAGTCTTCCTTTTTGTTTTATTTATTACTTATACGTTTCAAATGGCCGCCTGAAATAAAACACTACCGTTGCTGAAGTCTCAGAAAAGTGAGCTCCATCAGCTAATTGTAAAAAAGCGCTGGTGTCTTTTGGGCCTGTGAAGGGCCCGTCTTAGGCTTTTCCTCCTGCCAGCAAATGGAGAGACGGACAGTGTGCCCGGTGTTATCAATGAAGCCAGCCTCTTGGCTCTCCAAAAAGTGCAGCTTGGAAGGCGTCCATGGCAGGGCATTAGGCCTGGAAGGTTTGTGTCGTTTGTAATTTATAACACTGAGGGAAATGGGCAAGAGGACAATATGGAGAGAAGAGGGAGAGAGGGAATGTTGGAGGAGGGGGATGGGACTTGCTGCACAAGCAAGTGGCTCTGCCTCCCAGAGTGTGCTGCACAGAGCCTGGTTACCAGGCTGACCAAGCTGGAGGGCTTTCTGTCCCTCTGTGAGACACAGGCTGAATGGGCCTTATTTTCTTTTTCGTTCAAATCAGAGTTAAACATAAACTAGATAAAGATATAATAATTTGTACATACATACTTATATCAATATGAATGCAAGTAAACCAACTGTAGGAGAGAAGGAAATCCAACCCTACACAAAGTACATATTTATTAGCAGCTATTAGCAGCTTATGTACGTCTGAGAACCAAAAGATGTCAAAGAGATGCCAGGTAATCAATGTTTCGGACTTTCAGAAAGAACAGCAACACCGATTTCTTACTTCATTATAATTATCTACCTCAGGAGCTCTAACCAGTGCAACAAACTTTACAAGGTGAAAACTGGGCCGGATTTTCACAGCAAACCTTGAATTCAGGGTTTGTTGAATTTTGCACATCTCAGCCTCTGCTATTAAGACACAATAATCACTGCAACACAGGGATCATCATCATCATCATAATTATTCTGCTCCTCCTCGAAATGATCATACGGGGACACTACTGGCAGCAATTTCCCTTCATTTCATAAAAATGACATAATGCAGAACGCCCCACTTACCTTGATAGCATCTTAAAGACATAACTACAGTCAAAACAAACATATCTACAACATTTTCCCTTCACATGAGACACAAAGTATATTCCTTTGCACAAAAGTATGAATTTCAGATTTTTGGAAATCTGAATGAACTTTTATTACTCTCCGATGACCTTCTAGGGCACAGTGCATTCTCAGTTTAAATTCTATCTCATTGTGGGTTCCATGTCATGACATGGAAAAATGTCCTTCTACCATCCCCTCCCGACTGAGGTGCCCCACGGCTCGTTGCTGGAACCCCTTCTCTTTGCAATATTCACAACTTCCTTTGGTCCAATTATCCACTGGCATGGCTTCTCATATCATCACAATGCAAATGTGAAACAACTGCTTCTATCATTCGTGCCAGATGATCCCACAGTTGCAGTGTCAATCTCAACTTGTCTATCAGTCATGTATGAAGGAAAGGCCACCTTGAGCTAAATCCTTCAAGACTGAACAATTACTCATCCCCACCAATCAATCTCAACATCAGCACCACCTCTTCATCTCTCACCAACAAAGGTCATGAAAAGCTAGGTGCCATATCTGATGACCAGTTATCCTTCTCAGACCATGTTAGCATCTGTCTCCTCATGCTATAGAAAGCAGGCCTTTCCTGACTCAGAGTGCCAGTAAGAGCTTTGTACAAGTCATGGTTATCTCGCCTCACCCACTGAAATGCTCTTATGAATGGTCTTAGTGCTCAGTGAAACACTTACAGATGTTTTCTTCAATCTGCAGACAAGAGCTCATGTCCCTCTGTTGTCCATCGACTTCCACTGGCTGCCAGCATCAAATCCAAGTTGCTAAAGCCTACAGAGTAACTTCAGGGTCACATGCAGGACCTGAATTAAATCAAATGGGCTTATGCGCCTACTTGTCCCCTGAATTTCTCAAAGAAATATCATCCAGAATCACCATCCCTTCACAAAAGGCAACCGCACTCCAGAGTCGGTACTGTTCTCAATATTGGGTCCCTGGCAGTAGAGTGAGCTAGCAAATACTATCAGAGTTTGTATCTTCAAGAAACTCTTAAAGACGTATCTCTTGTGAGAGCATCTCCTTTCCTTACAAGCCTATCTAGCACTTACTGTGTACTTTTTACCAGAGCTCCTGCGCTTGGTCTTATTGAACAAGATACTTCAGCACATCCTTCCGTACTGGAGCTCTTGTGTTGTCTCTGGGTTCTAACTTGCTTTGGACAAGCGAGACTGAAAAATAAATGTAGTTTTATGTTGTAACGTTATGAATTACGTTATTTGTTTATGTTTTTTAATTAGAGGAGAGAGATCTTTGTGTTCTCGATGTTGACTAAATGTCCTGAATTAACTCTCATTGCATTTTGCTGTGTAATAATTGACTTGAACCATTCAATGAACACTGACTGAATATCAACAAGTCTACAAAAAATCCTGAGACCACAACACTTGTTAAAATGACTTAAAAAATGCTTTAAAAAAAGAGTATACACTCAAAAATGTATGCATACTCTGATTACTCATGTGACTCAGTAAAATCCAGGCCTTTTCATAATCAAGCAAATAATTACTCACTCATCTCTACATCACTCTGCAGCTGTTATAGTAATACAGCTTGTCTCGTGTCAATTATAAATCCTGAATACTGTTACTACCTTGATCCTTCATACCCAGTGTGATCTCTGTTTTGGGAAACAGCTTATTAAAAGGAACATGGGGGTGGCTGCATTCTCAATTGTGTAATAACAAATTTTGCTCAGTAGTGCACGGCTACAGATCCCTGGCAACATGTGCTGGAAGCAGACTCAGCTCCTTAACTACATCCACAACACAAAACTACCAAAGCCTTTTCTCAGGAATGGCGGTCGTCAGAGGTTACCAGAAAAGAAACGAGTCTCTAATGAATCAAAGAAGTTGTTAAGAGGAAAAGATGTGATGTGACGTATGATTTCACAACTGTGTCGAGCAAAAAAGTAGCTGTTGAAATATAAATATATTAATCAATCCACTATATATTGCACAAAAAGACACATAAGTAATACAATAATATCTCTCTACCACAATGGGTGCCTCAGATTTATGCAACCTTTATCTTAGTGGGCGTCCATAAATGCCCACTGTCGCTGCTCGACAGAGGCTAGAGGGCCAGATCACAGAGGTTTAGATCAAACGACATACACAGAATTTTTTCTTCAAAGTGACTCTTCACAAAATTACATCTTCAAGGCTGCTGGGACATTTTGGATGTCTCTCGATTTAATTTAGACCAAAGCATGTTCTATTTTCTTTGGCACCTTTTGTCGGTTGCCAAGCAGGGCAAATTTGAAGTCCCACTGATTTTAAATGTGAATATACAGTGAGCTACCTGACAATGAAACAGTTGTTGGTATGGTGAACAGTACCGGTAGGAGTTGTTGCGCAGTAGCAGCACCTACCTGGATACTCAAAGCACAGGACCACACCACTAAATGGAAAATCAGGACCCACTGCAGACAGACTTCTCTGGTGCTCTTGAGTTACATATGGAGTGCCGGGATGTAAAGCAAAGTCATAATGCCCGATCAGACAGGCTTTGGGGAATGCACTGCGCCCATATTCACACTCCTCAACTGTTGTACTAATCGGGTCTTAAAAGCCTACTCCATGTTGTACCAGAATCTGAAGAATGTAGGCCAATTCAAAAGCCAGTCAACAAACACAACAAGAGTTCAATCCAGACAATATGGAAGTCACCATAAGTCAATCATTCATTGACATTTTACATGGCAATTACTCTAATAATCACAGGTGGAAATTCTGTAATAAGCAGCCTACTCTACTACAATATTCTACTCTGATATTGATGTGCTAGAGGGGATTATTTGGGAATATTTCCTTGGCGGTGAATTCAAGGACACTAAAGCCAAACAATATGCAAATTGTAGGGAAGACATGATGTCAATATGGTTGTTTTTCAGTTCTGTACGTTTGGCATGAGTCGAAAATTTTGGAAATGTTTAAACATCTTAAAAAGCTGCATCAGTATTATCACATTAAAAATCGAATGAATGTTTCCAGCAATGCCTTGTAAAATGTGTTAATCAAAGAATACTAATGAATAGACACGCACAATAACCTTTAACAGGGGATATGGCTAACTGCCTGTCTCTGACCCTCTTAAAGATTTCTATTACAAACAAGAAAAAGCTCTCAGTAGAGCTCATACGAGCGCCATGGCCCAACAATATAATTAAATTCAATCAAACCTCACCAAACTGAACACACTTATAGATATCAGTCCTGTCTAGGATTGCAAAATTCCAGGAATATTCAAAGTTGGAAACTTTCCATGGGAATTAACGGGAATATACGGGAATTAACGTTAACTGTATTTACCTTGTCATATACAGACATACATATAAACATTTTGTTGTGTCGTATAGGCTGATTTGAGCCCTGAGGAAACTTTGGGCACTTGACTATATGCTTCTGCATCTTTGTGTCATTCTTAACATAGGTCTTTGCACAGTATTTGCAAATGTACACAGCCTGTCCTTCTACATTGGATGGGGTGAAATGTCTCCACACACGTGGCATTGTTCTGTAGAATAAGATGAGAAAAAAGTTTGTAAAAAAACACAAATGCAATGCCAGAGATATAAATAGATAAATTTAAAATAGTGTTTTGAATGATGTTTTTATTGCTCAGCGTTTAATTTGCAGTTTTTTTTTTCAAAATTCCCAAAATTCCCGAGCTTAATATTCCCGTGGAAACTTTCCGCCCCTTTGCAACCCTAGTCCTGTCAATGTATTGGATTTTTTCATCAAGATCCATGAATGGTTTTCTGGAAAACTTCCTTTGGTTATTCCAGAGATAATGTGTTAAAAAAAATTAGCGATCACGTGACCTTAAACTTCCAACCCCCAAAATGTCAGTTTAGTTCATTTTCGAGTCTATATGAATTTGTGTAGCAAATTTGACGATATTCCCTCACGCTGATCTTAAGGTATCAAGGTCAGGAAAAACATAAAGATACTTTGTGAAGCCACTGAGACCTTGACCTCTGAGCTTTGGCTTTCCAAATCAAGTGATTTAATCCTTGAGTCAAAGCGAATGTTTGTGCCAAATGTGAAAGGATTCTTTGACGGACATTCCAGAGATATTCAATTCACAAGGCAAAAACAGCTTTGTGAGGTCACAGTGACCTTGACCTTAGACATTTCAACACCAAGTCTCAACACTTTATCCTGAAAAAATCATAAAAAATGTTTATGTCTCCAGCCACTGGTTGTCGCCTGCGCGGATGCATAAAAAGAAATTCAGCATTGAGTCACATTTAAATGAAATTACTCCAAATATAGTCAGATGTAGCTGCGTAATTGCAATATGAAATTATTTGCTAATACAACAACTCAAAAGGGGGATAATATTTCCATGTTGTTGGTTCTGCTGCCCCAAGTGGCCAAGAGAACAAAACTTGAACAAAAACGAAAGAATCTTCATAAATACTGTCCTGTAAGTGAGCACATAACCACATATTGTGAATTCAACTGTGAAAAAAGTAAAAAAACAATACATTTTCACTTCCAGAGTTTAAACAAGACTCTAAAGGTTTAAAAGAACCATTAGAAGTGATAACAATTATTCATGGATTGTGGTAAACAGGCTCAACCATGCAAAACATTGAGTGTGGCTCCTTAAGTCAGAGTCCAGACTACAATCGAGAGTGGACTATATACAGGGTTGCTACAACAGCAATTTTGGGCTTCTTTCATAACGTGCTGCCAAATGATACGCAAACCCAAAAGTCAATCAAAAGAGTTAAACAAAACACATGCAAGAAATCAAATTGCCAAACGACAGAACAGGTGCATGAAGAAATGGGAACAAAACACAACACGAAAATAAGCTCTCTTTTTAATATGTGTTAATGTGATCCCACAGTGTGCTATTTGTAAGTTCTTCTGTAACAAAATTAGATTCCACTAATAATGCCATCTCCGATAACACAAAGTATAGTGAAAAGCAGACAACCTTTGATTCGAGGTAATTACTTCTGATAAAGTGAGCGGCTGGCAGCCGACGTCGTGCTGAGTTCAAAGGGGTGTCCCTCATCAGGAAACATGAAGTGTTCCAACCAACATGATGCCATTTAATCCCAACACTTGTTGCAGCGTTAGCACCAAGGGTTACCAAGCAAACACTCCAACGTGCGTTCTAGACATTGGCTATAGTACGCTCCAAACAAACACCAGAAAAGATAATCTAAAGCAAAACACAAAACTGCTTTTAAAAAAAAAGGATTTCAATAAGACCGACAGAATAAAAAAATCTGTTTCACTTTAAGACGAAGCCCTGAGCAGGGAGACCGTGAAGGCTGGTGAATCTGAATTAAGCATAGATTGGCCTATATTGCAGCAATCGGGGGAACTAGTTCAAGACGTGCCAGGCCTCATGTAGGCTCTTTTACACAGGGGACGCTACTCTGAAACCCTGAGGCCCAAAAACCTGAGGTGGGGAGCGCTAGCTGAACATGATGTTGATCATTTATCATCATGATAATCTAAAGATGAGGGAGGAGTACTATTAACATGAATGTAAATGTAACAGCTTGAAAAGAAGTGCTGTGAAGAATTCCATTGACTCCCTGTCTAAACATTACCTACATGAAACACCAATTTTGTCGCGGACAAACAGTGGAGGAACCAAATCAATGTACACACACAGAGTCAGAGATGACAAGAGGGAGTTTATAAGCGTCCAGTCTTAGCAAGGCCTGAGGAAAACTGTGGGGGAAACGTTTTCCTTGCCTCTCAGTCCCCCTCGGACAACTCCCAAATACTAGTTAGGCAAGTGGCGTGCCTTCCCTGGGGGGTAGAGAGCACCGTGTGCTGGAGAAGAATACCTGTGCACAACCTGATTTGAGTTCTCCAAAGACCCCTACATACAGTCAGCCCCCTCTCCTCCTCTTACAAGGCTGGTTGCACTGCGTGTGAGCTGGTGAATAACTTTCACTTTCAGTAATATCGCCCGTTTCTTTGAAGTCGAGAGGGAAAGTTGAATTCCTGTTTCTCTGGTCCCAAACGGCACACACTGACCTACTCATTAACCGCTAAACCTGCAGCTCTGACAAGCAGCCCCTGGATGACAGTAATTGTTGCAATCACAGACAAACAGCAATTAAATGACAGGGTCAGAAGTTTCCAGGAGGGTGTCCGCCTGCATTAAAAAGCTCCCGCATAAATCCTACTTTAACCCCTGACCTAGGCCCAAGGTCGAGCCACCTGGAAAATGAGCAAGGGCACACTGTGGGTTTAAATCTGACTTCTTCACATTTTTGCTTTTTATTTTAGGGCAACATTAGATTGGACATTGGAGAATAGGATTACAGTGAGTTCTGTCACATTGTTAAATTGAGAACATGAGCATAAAAGAAATCTAGTCAGTCACAAAGTTCAGATCCAACACAAAGCAGCGCTGGCCACTCCGACACGGTGTCCAGCACGAGCGGGCGGTTTGGGTTTTGGGATTTTTTTGTTACAGACTTCAGTCGACTGTGCAGCTCCACAAGCGGCATCAAATTAATTAACAGTGACTTACAATACAAAGCACTTTGAACTGAGTGTGCGCCGCGAACAGAGCCAGATTGACAGGGAACTTTGACCCCCCCGCCTTCCCTGCAACTGTTGGTTATGACTTCTATGAGAAGCTGAAAGGCGAATTCCCTCTGGCTCCTGGCCAGCAGCAGAGACACCCCACACTTCGGCCATTACTCGCCAAAGCTATAGCATCAAGTACGCTGGCAACATAATGTATTTGTCTTTAAGGGAACAACACAGATACCTAATAACACCAGTGAACTGCCAGTTGATTTGAAACCCAGTCAGCCCTGGAGTTACTTGTTTTATATGAACCTCAATCAAATGGGATTGATGATATGATGAAATGATATGTACAGCAACAATTTATGGATTCTCTCTGATCCTGCAGCAGCACAGCAAACTTTACTTTCACGCTCAGATCTCAGGATCTTTAACGACTCACACTTCAAGCTGTTTGTCAGTCAACTAGGTTTTTTCCTCAATTAATTTGCTAATTGTTTTGTTGATAAAATGCCAGAAAACAGTATGATATATACCATTATATTTCCAATGTATATTAGAAATAAGATGTTATTATTGAATTAATCATTTCCCAAAGATACACAGGTGACTTGTCCAGAGTGTATAGCAAATGACAGCTGGGATTAGCTCCAGTCCCTGTTATGAATGGACGGATGGATGGACAGATGGATGGACGGATGGATGGACGGATGGATGGATGGATGGATGGACGATTTCCCATGGTGTCCAAAGTGTCAACTTCCCATCCCTTGTTATGTCGGACCAGCGGTCAAAGAGATATTGACTTTAAAATTAAATAAAATATAATAAAAAGGTATAATCCTTTATAGAGAGTAGGGTTAAACTGCAGGAATTATATTCTGTAATATAACTATAGTAATAATACAACATGGGGCAGTACCTCCTCCTTATTGTTTGTTTTGCTACTGCACGTCTTTAAATAGTCAGTGGTGATGAAACCCCCCCCCCCCTGTGAGTATATTATGTAATGCTAATTTGGCATGGAGAACTTCCCCTAATTTCTGGTAATGGAGCTCACTGACTAGCTCTGAACCCCCCAATTAATCCTCTTAAAAGGGAAGTGAATATTGGAATGAGCACGCGATGCATATATCAGTGCTGTTCCCCCGTCACATTGTGGATGTTGGGAAATCTGCTGCGCGACAGGTGTTTCTGTGAATCACTCCCACGGCTGCCGGGAAGAGAGACCAGGCTCACATCTACACACACTGCCAGGAATCAGTCAGAGGCAACAACAGAGAGAGAGGAGGGGGGTGGCTATGCAAAACACCAGGTAAACCACGGGCGAGGTAAACATCTTTCTCAAACACACCATGCGCATACACAAACACAACACATGGGGGGCTCGAGGGTGTTAGAGGCTGTTATTCATTATCCACACGACTGCATTCCAGGGCTGGGCAAAAAGGAGTTATCGCCACCATCACTAAGAGGCAAAGCACAGGAGAGGCAAGAGGGGGGGGGATTTAAGCAGGTTCTCAAACAAGATGCCCCCACCTGATAACCTCAGCACTGCCGTTGCACCATTCCCACATGTCCTAATGCATTCACAAATCAGAGAGAGAGAGAGAGTGAGAGATAGAGGGAGGGTGGGTAGGTGAATGAATGGGAGGAGGGCAAGGAAAGCAAGACAGAGAGTGTAGGAGAGAGAGAGTGTGTGAACATTAACGCTGAATGGAAGCGATGGAGAAAGATAAGGACACCTCCTCCTCCTCCTCCTCCTCCTCCTCCTCCCCTTCCCAGGAAGTGACCAGTGAGGCTGTGGCAAGTTCACCTCACTCCTGACGTGGCCACTTTAGTGAAGCAGGCCTGATAAGAAGTGCCACAACAACCCCATCATCCTCCTCCCTGTCCTCAGCTATACCTGGAAGTTCTTGTTAAATCTTGAAGGGGACAAGAATTTATCCTGCTACTCCCCAAAAAGAAAAACCTACAACAACAACAAAATCAGGTTATGCACATTGGCTCACAGGACTCAGATGGACAAAGCAGTGGCATCCTGAAAGGGAAGAGCTGTAAGAGGCTGCAGGACCTGGGACCCACTACTCACCAGTCCGTCTCTGGCTCTTGCACAGGGGGGGTGGGGGGTGGTGGTGGACAGGTGGAAGGCCAACCTGCTCCTGCAATAAACTGTTATCACCTGAGGGTCAGGAGATCTCTCTGACCGGTCAGAAAGTGACCCTTTCACCTGGCATTACAGGTGTCAAGGGTGCTGTCACCTGGGAACGTGTCACTCTTAATAAAGGAGATAGTGTGATGGGCTGCCTCACCTTTTTTGAACTCCTCCAGCATCGCGTCCAGCTTGGTGTCATTGAACACATAGTGCAACGGGTGGCTGTAAAACTTAGTGATGGTTTTGAGCGGCGTGGAATCATCCGGGTCCACGAAGGCCAGGTCCTTGACGAAGAGCTGGTCCACGATGTTGGACCTCTCGCCCTCGAACACCGGGATACGCGTGTAGCCGCTCTTCATGATCTCGGACATGGAGTTGAAGTCCAGGGTGGCGTCCCCCGGGATCATGAAGCAGTCCCTCAGCGGCGTCATCACGTCCTCCACCGTCTTAGTCCGGAGCTCCAGCGCGCCCTGGATGATGTTCAGCTCCTCCTTCACCAGGTCGTTGTACGGGTCCGTGACGCGCAGCATCTCCAGGAGCTTCTCCCGGTTGTACACGGTCCCGATCTCCTGGCCCAGCAGGTAGTCCAGCAGCTTGCTCACCGGGTAGGAGGCGGGGAAGGTGAGCAGCATGAAGAACTTGGTGAGGAATATGGTGTTGGCCCCGACCGCGAGGCCGTGTCTGGAGCAGATGGCCTGGGGCACGATCTCCCCAAAGATCACGATCCCGATGGTAGACATGACCACCGCGATCAAGCCCGAGCCGGCGATGTCGTCCAGCAGGATGGTCAGCGTGGTGTTCACCAGCACGTTCCCCAGCAGGAGCGAGCACAGCAGGTAATTCCCTTGGCTGCGGACCGGCTCGATTTTCTTCGCGTAGTTCTTCTCCCGCTCCGTGCCGCAGTTCTGGACGATCTGGAGCTCCATGGGGTCCAGGGCCATGAGCCCCAGGTTCAACCCGCTGAACATGCCCGACAGGCAGAGCAGCATGGAGATGAAGATGACCTGGAGCCAGAAGGGCAGCAGGAACTTTTTCTCCTCCACCACGATCACGTTGGTGTCATCCCCGTTGTGGTAGATCCAGGTGGTCTCCGTCCAGGGGTCGTGCATCCCGATCAGGGCCGGCGAGGAGGTGGCGATGCACAGGTAGTACGATTTACTCCTCTCCGTCTTCCGCAGGGGTTTGACCTCCACCTCAACTATTCCCGTGGTCTTTCGGCTCAGGATGATGTGGGGCAGTATGATGATGTCCGAGGTCCTGATGCCGCAGGGGTGCGGGCTGGACAGGTCCTCCTGGCCCGGGTGGTCCCAGGAGGACCCGTCCACGCTGCGGCTGCGCTCATGCTCCGTGAAGGAGATCTTGGACCAGGTCTCGTTGTTGATGTTCTGCCCGTAGATCCGCAGCTTCACCCGGGAGCGCTCGCTCAGCCGCAGGTAGCCCCGGTCCATGAAGGAGATGTCGTCCGTCTCCTCCAGCCTCAGGCCGATGATGGCGGTCTCCTCGGACCCCTCCTTGCCACTGGTCGGGGTCGCACAACAGCCCGTGACAGTTAAGAACAGCATCGCCAGAGCTCGGACCCGGTTCAGTGACGCCATTTTTGTAGCAGGGGGTGCCAGGGATAACGGTTCTGCCATATTGATCACCACTGGCGACGCGAGCTCCTGAATGGGAAGGGCGGTGGAAACTCAGAGCCCGGGGGAGTCCGCCTTCATCTCCGCAGAGGGTCGCTGGTGCATCGGGACCCCTCGCTCCCACTACGTGTCCACACTGGTGCTGAGCGAGCGCAGGCTTACGGGCCAGCTCGTGCCTCCCCTGATGGCCCCCAGACGGGCGACGGCCGCGGCCAATCAGGGGCCGCCGTGGGCCCGGGGGCGGGGCCAGCGCGGCGTGGTCGGCGAATCAAATTCCAAAACAAGTGCACCTCATGTTAAGAGACAGGACTCTGCTCGTGACTTTTCTAACACGAAGCCCCCGCAGCAGATCCGGACCCCCAGCTCTGACATGTCATCCGATGCAAGGGAATGATACTGCGTTTATTATGAGATGTCAGATGAGGATTTACATTGTGTGTATCGCATCACACGGTGAACGGACATGCTGATGCACCTGTAGCTCACACTCCAAACTTTTTATAAAGAAGCACTTCCCATGATATTGTATTCAATAATAATGTTTTGTTCTCAGATTGTTTGATTTCAAAGAGTTTCAGTGACCGGGAGACCATCAATTATTTGATGTTTCACAAGAAAAAATTATTTCAAAAAGTGTTTAAAATTAAAACGCAATTTCTTCTATGACATGTAAACTAATACAATTAGTACCTATTCCCTTATTTTATCCCTCAGGTTTTTCAATTTATTACATATTTATTTAATAATTTGTATAATACAGGCCTGTTTCAAATCAAATATCTATTTTCTATTGGTAAAATTGTTCTTGACGTAAAAGCCCACAATATGATAAGTCCAATGAACATAAATACATTCAGTTGATTGAAAATGTTTGTTATCCTTTCATAGAAATTTCCCCATATAATAATAAGAACAAGAAGAACAAATTTGCAAAGCACACACTACTGTGAATCTGTCAAATTATTTTGTTAAATTAAAAGAATTGTAACAGAAGTACTGTAGTGGCGAAAGTGGAACACGAACAGAGAACAATAATGATGCAAAAGGCAAAGAATATTGTCCCGGACATAGTCGTTTTATTCACATCACATTATTCTCTACGATTAAAAGTTTAATTATACATTATCTGAATATGTTTATATCAAAGTAAGTAAGTAGCATAAGATCAGTAGAATTAATTACAAAGTTAATTACACATATTTTTTTATTCTTATTATTAGAAAAAGGAATTTAGTTCAGTCACTGCTGTAATGCACAGTGTGATGCCGGGCCTGCAGTTCTTTGAGCTCTTTCCATCATCATTTGCAGCAGGTTGCAGACTTTGTGCTGCAGCACCCCCCTGTGGTGGAACCTGGTCCTTTCTTCTCCAGCTGAAGAACCAACTCGAAGGGATCCTCAACTTTTGCCTGTATCAATTGTTAAAAGAGTTAGAGATCATTATCAGTTTATGACCTGATTTCAGGTTTGTTTTTAACATTACATAAACATTCACTTTCATCCAAGACAAGAGTACGGCTTAAAGAACATTCTCATATTTTCCAGTATCAAACAGGTAAATGTGACAGACATTCTGCAAAATGTTAGGTATAAAGTTGTTGTTCCCCGAGCTCTATAAATTAATTTATACTCCTGGTGTCTGTTATCAGACACTGGTTGTTCATTTCACAGTAGCTGCGCTTCTAAGAACAAGACCAAAGACTTTTTATGGCCATTATCACCAACTAGTGTTGTTGATTGGAATAAAGTGTGTAGGGTCTGATTTGGCCTCAGAGGGGCAGTCCAAAGGTTAAACCAAGGCACAGGTTTTGATAAATAACTGAGATTATAAATGCATGTGTTTTTTCCACAAAACAGAATGAAAATCCCTCAATAGCAGAAAGCAAGTGCTACGAGTGATTAAAGGATTTGAGTAGTCATTAAAAAACATGTTGTTGTGTTTGAAGAAGTGCTTTCGCGTGCTTGTGAGTGTGTGTTTGCATGTGCACACACAACGGCCATGACGGCTGATAAGATGGCATTCCGTTAGCTGAGAGGAGAACACATTCCTTCCTGTTCAAGGTTCCCCAGCATGACTCCAGAGTCTGGTTATGACTCCAAGACAGCTGCTTGACCTTGTGCATGTGGATGTGTGTGTATGTACTGTATGTCTGAGTGGGTATGTGAGTGTGTGCGTGTGTGTGCGTGCGTGTGTGTAAGAGCTTGCAGCATGCGTCCTGTTGTGTGTGTGTGTGTGTGTGACTTTGTTCACTCTGGCCTCTCTGGGTGTGTCGCACATTTCAAACGGATAATACAAACATACTGACATCTAGCGCTCACAGACCGATCGGACATTTTCACATTTTTAAAGAATTTAGTTGTGACGCTGACCGTAGGTTTGACTCCACATGACCCGCCAGGGCCTCCAGACGGCTGGATAGTGAAATCCCCTGCAAATCTTGAATGTGTCAGGATACTGGCCACCTCTCCGTCCACATCCACTACTCCATCAACCTGTGAAAGACGCCCACATTTAGTACCATTCGATGCATGTGCATGTGCAATAGACATAAATGCAGGTACACTGCTGGGTCTACTCACCTTGAATGTGTACTGATGGTCAAACTGGAAGCTGTCCTCTGCTCCAGTAATGCCGCCGTTATATATGACCTGACTGGGCTTGGTGTTGCCTTTAGGGACCTTAAACAGTCGGTATGTGGCAGAGACAAACTTGAAGTTACCTGTGTTATAAGAAGAGTAAAGAGATACATAAATGAGATACAACAATCTATAACGTCAATTAACCTTTAGACAGAGATTCAAGAGCAAAGTTAGGCTTTGGTAAATACTGCTTTATATGTAAACCTGAATAAAACATGAAACAGAGCTGTGCTGGAGAAATTACATTTAACCCCATGAGTCTAATTCCCTCAATAATTATGTGCAATTATCAAATTATGTAAATTATGTAAACATCACTCAATCTCTCAAGAAACAAGGTTACAGTCAAGTCTAAATACAGGACTGACACTAGCAAAAACACAAAATCAAGCATTCTTAAAAAGCAACAGCATGGCCATTACATTTACATAATTACATTGTGTAATATACCTATTGTGTTATTATTGAAAAAACTGTATGACAAACTGCAAATGCGAACTTGGACTAACATAAATTCCCATAAACAACAATGTACTGGCATTTATGAAGTTTTCAATATTAGAAGTTTTACAAACTCAGGTCAATTGACATCTTGGATCATTTCCTATTTAATACAAAACAGTTCTGTAAAATAATTTATTGTACACTAATGACCGATCAGTCCAGTCAACCATACCACAAGAAAAAAAAATGCATTGCTTTGTAAGTCATTTGAGAATCAGCTGAGGTAAAGGAAATGGTAGCTGTGTTGTAACTCAAAGTATTGTAAATACTAATAACCTAACTTGACCGGTCACCTTATCTTGAGGGCACTACGTACCCACGGTGCACGCACGCAGCAGCCTCTACTTTACTAAGGCTAATTAGACTTCTTCCATGGACTGTGTGAACTCTGGCAAATTGTTAGCTCTGATACATGTGGGACAACATTGGCTCATGAAGTCTCAAATCATTCTGCAACCTCTTCCACCTAAGCAGAAGACTAATTACCAAGAATAAGTGGAAAGATTAACTAATGCACACTTAAATGCTTCAGCTATATTCATATAATCTAAAAAATGTGTTGTAATATCGTAACTGAAAAACCAGTTTGAAAATGAATTCTCATTAGTGCAAATCCCCCCAAAACAGGGGTTAAAAAACAGGCAAATAAGGCAATACACAAACAGAAATAAAACACAAGAAAAAGGTTTCAAACCCAGGATAGCCTCCAGATCTTTGTTGTCAACGGTGATGACGCTGGCTGTGACCAGCCGGGGGGGGCTGAAGCCAACTTCTTCAGCCAATGTGAGCAGGTCCTTCCACCAGAGCGCTCCGCCGAGGCACTCACCTGCAAAGACAAACCACACGCTGATACTCCGGCACGTGTCTGTTGTCTTGTGTGGCAACAGAATATTTATGTGACATACCCCACAGCACTTTGTGATTCTTTATTTCCTCCGTCAGTCTGTCACTGCTGTAGATGTCACTGAAATACAGCTCACCACCGTCCTGATGACCAACAGAGGAACAGCGTATCCATGTAGGATCAGAGTAAACAGATTCAATGGCGCTGTTTCTTATGGCATTGTTGTCATATTTGTGAGCTTGGTTTAAAATAGTGTACCTTTAAAATGCTGTAGGCTTCAGCCAGGACTCGTCTCTTGTCTGGAGACAGATTCACCACACAGTTGGAACTATGTGACGGCAGAAAAACCAACATCTCAACACAATTTCTTGAGTATCGCACGGCATTAAAACGTGAAACAAAGAGAAGCGATGTCTTACATGATGATATCAAATGAGTTCTTCTCTAGACCCGCCTCTGTTAGGGCCTCGATGTAGCCCTGGACAAAACTGACGTTGGGCTTCTTGTATCCAAACTCTTGCATGTGGTAGTCCACATACGTCCTGGCCACTTTGAGCTGGAAGAGAACACAGACTCTGAAGTGTTGCTATTGGGGACACACTT
Organism: Limanda limanda; assembly: GCF_963576545.1. Lineage (NCBI taxonomy): Eukaryota > Metazoa > Chordata > Actinopteri > Pleuronectiformes > Pleuronectidae > Limanda > Limanda limanda. The sequence continues at coordinate 24,105,251 of NC_083637.1, read as the reverse complement.
ATGGGGTTAAACTGTAAAATATTAATCATGTGGGTGTGATAACAACATCTTGCCAATTTTATTTAAATAATTGGAATGTTTTTTACTCCCTATCATTGGTATCGGCATCGGCCAGTAAAATCCCAACAGTCAGGCTCTACTGTGGACCTCATGACAGGTTGCATTTAACGCCAAGTGTACAGTAATATGACAAAGCTATTTGATCACACAATGACTATAAAGCAGTATGTTCAGACTGATGAGCAGATGAGCCATTATCAGCAATCAATACAATCCATCCATCATTTAACTATGCATGCAATGCCTCAAGAGGCTACCGCAGCCTCTCAGTGAGCCACACTGTGATGCTGACGCACGGTACCTGGTCCTCAGTCATGTCAATGCCAGTGACATGGCCCTTCTCTCCCACCAGCTGACTCAGCATGTAGCAGTCCCTCCCGCTGCCACTGCCCAGGTCCAGGATGATGCATTCCTCCAGACACTCCGGCACCACCAGGCCACAGCCGTAGTACCTGAAGAGGAGAGGGAAACCCAGCGAGCAGCCAGACTCAGTTTGTGGCAGGAAGAAGGCAAGAGTGGAGAGTGCAGCGCTAACAACAACAACAACAACACACCTGGCAGTGACTTCAGGGTGCACTTTCTTCAGCGCCTGGCGGATGAAGGCAGGGATGGGCTGGGCAGGAGCCACACAGGCGTTGGTCTTCAGGTCAGAGGTTTGCTTCAGCTTAATTCCATAATACTCCTGCTCAAGGCGACAAGTGTCCCTCCCACACATACACACACACACACACACACACACACACACACACACACACACACACACACACACACGCAAACACGCAAACACACGGAAGTAGGCTGGTCAGAACTGGCCCATTACAGACAACTACAGAGCTTTATTGAGTCATTACTGAGGTACAAGCACCACTGAGCAACACCATTGTCATTTTAATAATCACCAGCGGTGTTTGAGCATGCTAATCAAAGCTAATTAAGGCTAATTGCAGCATTTAAGCTAGGTTGACCAGTGTGACATGTGTGTGTGTGTTACCTTCACGTCCACGTGAACGGAGCTGTCATGGAAGCCTTTCCCACAAGTACTGTAAATATAAGTAAACATAATATACATAATATACTTGAAATGCTCCATGTACAATACAGAGTTTATTCAACTTTCCTCTAACATGCTAACACCAGTAGTAATATCGCATGTAAACTGTCAGCATATTTTAAATCTGACCCAGCCTTAGAGATAATATGTGAGGATGACGAAGCCCAAAGTGAAGTTTTCAGGGTGATTTTTCTTACCTCTTGTCTTCAGCCATTGTCTCGAGTGTAAAGTCCACAGCAGCAGCGCAGTTATATTCAGTCTGTGCTATGAAGTCATGTTTACAGTTCACTTCCTGCTCAGCAGCGCCCTCTGTCTGTCACCGCCTGGAACCACAGGTGGTACAGCAGAGGTTCCCAGTTCCCTCTCAGCTGAGCAGCCCTACAAGATGGAAGATATCCACGTGTGTCCCCTGGAATGAATTAACATGGTCTCTTTAGATTTATTTATTAAAAGTATGTTCACCATGTCAACACAGAATACCCATCATCTAATTGGATGATCCTGAGAACTTCTGCGGCTGTGTGTAGGGCGGGTCGTCCACTTACCCGATGGTTCGGTGGTTCAATCCCACATTCCCAAGGACAAGATAACATTATCGATAACAATCGCAATATAACTTTTATCAAAAGCAATATATAAAAGTTGTGTAACGATAGTTAGTTATTAATCTACATCATCGCCTTCTGGAGTGCAGGGGGCGCTCCTGAAGACTTTGTATGACTCTGTGGAGGCATCTGCTGTCTTCTTTGGAACAGTTTGCTGGGGCAGAAGCTTTTCTACTTTCAGACTGATCAGGAGGACCAGCTATGTCCTTGGATACCCCCTTGACCCAGTGGAGGTGGTGGGACAGAGGAGGATGATGGCAAAGCCATCTTCTCTGATGGAAAGTCCAGGGGAAAGTCCAGTGAATACGTACAATTCACTGTAGGTATTCTCTCACATTATATATTTCGTAACACTGTATATATGTTTATTTCCATATCATATATTTATTTAATGTGTCTACTTATTACTGCTCATGTCTTCTTGCTGCGGTAATATTGCAAATTTCCCCAATGCTGGACTAATGAAGGACTTCTTATCCGTTTTATTTTCAGATTTGTAAATAGTTTATTTTTTAATTTGCCTACTCTGGCTTTTTAGTATTTTATGTGGTATGCTTTTAATTGATTCATCCAATGTCGTATAGTTGTCTTCTTGGCTGCTTGTTCTTTCTTATATTACATCTCCCCTGTTTTAGCCATGTCATTTTTAAACGTGCTTTATATATAAATTGACTTGGACCTGACTAGACAAACCATAACCCAACTCTGTAATGTTTGAAATGTCTGATGAAAGAGCCACAAACACACAACTGCCAGCTTGAATTTAAAAGAGTATGTTTATTAAACATACATCCATCTTGGTACTTGTAATTAATGGCTTATGATCAGAACATTCAAATAATATGTGCAAAACCACCTTACACACTGGTAAAGAAAGAAAAAGTGTCTTTGGCGAGATGCCCCTGATCTTGTTATCAAAGACTTGTCTAGTGTATTGTTAGTTACATGAACCCTTCACACATCTTTTCTCAACAGAAGAAAAATATTAATAACAATAATAATACCCACAATGACATAAGAAAATCTGTCCATAACAATAAAGCTACTGATTCCATAAAAATGACGACAGCAACTATTTTGGTTCACAAACATGTTACAGAATATTGTCCTCAATTTGCAAATATAAAGTGGTTTTGACATTTTTATACAGTTAGAATATCTTTTAAAGGATTCAGCCGATATGAAAATAGCTCATCTTTGTACTACATGTACCACAATTGCATTTTCTAGGTCACAAAAAGCGTATAAAGCACTTTAAAGTGTGTTCAGGCTTAGATGAGTAAAATTCAGTCATCTCATTATTATTACAGAAAGTTATATTAGTTTTCTTATCTTGTGCCCAGAGCTTTTGGGAGACACCTTGCGTTTGATTGTTTCATGGTATATTTAGTATAAATGTGAGAGACCTACACATTTGTGCTAAGCAGACATCACAATATCGGAGAGTCTTGAAAACGACATTGCTACAGCTCAACAGCATTTAGAATCACCAGATCCAATTCATTTCACAGTGGGCAAACAAAAAGTTACTTTGTGAAAGATTCACACATCACGTCCACTTTCTCCTCTGTGGGCAATTCATGTTTCATGTGCACATTTGTCATCAATCAACATTTTGTGTATCGATGAAAAACTATTATCTTGTGATATTTGGAGGTTTGACTTTAAACATTCAACTAACTGGTTTTCCAGTGAAGATGCTTTCATTATAATCAACTTCTATTATTTTTATGCTTTTTCTAAATGATCTTTTTATATCCACCATGAAGAATAACACATATTGCTTGTTAACCACATTGTGTTTCAATCAAATTTTGGCACTCATACGGTGATGTATTATCTTAAATGGTGTTTGTTTTAATCATTTCTTTATGAATTTATCTAAACTACATACATTTTCTATCTGTTCTCTTGCCTCACAGAGGTTCTTTCCCCACACACCTGACTGCAGCTGTTGAAAGAAAATGTGTATTTTACCACGTGTGGTTGAATGCACGTTTTGTGGACAATTTAAATGAGGAATTTCCTGTCCTATACAACAAAAAAAGACTTACAGAATCACTTGTGGGTAAAATCCTTTAACTGGAAACTATAACATGTGTTCAATCAATGGATACTACGAGTAGAGAATGGTAGAGATTGAGCTGATATGAAACATTAAGAGTGTGAATCTTTGTTTTTATACTGTGTAGCTGGTGAAGGTGGTAATCTATTGAAGTGACTGACACAAAAGTTTGAGGTCTGATGTTGCCCATCTCAGTTGTAATCTCTGAAGCGTAACATTCTTTCCTTGGTTTTAGTACCTGATTGCTGACACTCACTTTCAGTGAGGCTAATCGTTCAACATTCTGCATGTTTTGGGGTAGGCACATTCTACAAACATTCATCAAATCAAGTTTTAAAATGATTGTATACAAACAATTTACAGAAGTCAACTTCTTAAAGATGTTGCAACGAAACCCTAAGAAACTAACTAAAATCTAAAGGTGCTAAATGTACGTTTTTCTGCACTGGTTTGGTGGTGGTTTATGAATTGTTGCATTTACAAGAAGAAAAAAAAAAAGGCCGTACAATGCCCTCTGAGCAGCACTACCTTTTCAGGGCAGCCTGGACGCTACAGTGACTCGCCAACAGATGATGAAGTGACAAGTGACAGAAATAGAGGCCAAACAAGAGTTAACATTCACTCTGATTTCCACTTTTCGCTGCGAGTAAAGGAATAAAGTCTGAACCTAAAATATTTCTTCAAGCCTGCTAAGAAGACAGCTGTTAATGCTAATGTTGGAGATGTAGCCAAACGCAAAACTTTCATATCGGTCCTTTAAGACTTTTAGTTTAGGAAAAAAATAGTTGTCTTGACTTTTTTTTCCATTTATATAGCTAAATACATTTTGTGCAAAATAGGAACTGCTCACATAAAGATCTGTTAATGCACTTACACTATCGCTAGCAGGGAAGATAAGGAACAACAAAATGGGAACAAGGCAAAGCGGTTTTTAAATCGCTGAAAAAGCACTTGAGAAGCATGTGTCTAACAGGACGTCCCACGCAGTCTTGTTCAGGTGTCCCTGTACAGTATCAGATTGCATAAAAAACACACACTGTGGTACTTCCACATTCCACTCGTTCAAAATGTTCCTGCTGGGTGTGTTTTTTGTCTTTTTATTATAACGGAAAGAGCGGCTTTGCAGATTTGTTACAAGCACCCATTGAGGAGGAGCTCAGTTCATCCTAGGCAGTGAACGTCCTGTTCTGACATCACAGCTTCGGCTATCAAGTCTTTGACTGTCAGTAGACTCCATTGTATGAGACGGACATCTGACAGACTGTGTGTGTTTGTGAGCAGTGTGAGAAGTCTCAATTGCCACAGGCTGTTAGAGGGCTTTTACGGCCCAACTAACCCAACATACACAGGTTAAGGCCACTGTTCCAGTAAGGAACCTTTGGATCTCACTCGCTTCAGTTGAGATTCCACTTCCTCCACACCCGTTTTATCTAAGATGCACACATTCATAGAAATACTCACTGAGAAAGCATTTAGACACAATACACTTAAATACAAAAGCACGTGCCTCTATATCCTGTCCTAAGTGCTCTCCTTCCCTCTATGACCACACCGTGCCAGCTGTGTTTCAGCCCTGCGGCTCAGTGCTGGTGCTGTAGTGTGGCCCCTCCTGCTCGTTGATGGTGTGAAGGAGGAGGCACACAGGAGGGTGGAGCGAGCCGCTGCCTATCTGCTGAGCCGCCTGAGGAGATCCTGAAGGTCCACGAGCGGCCTGCCTCTCCAGCCCACCCGGCACCTGCTCCTCCTCTGCGCTGAAGGAGGCCCGATGACCGCAGCTGTCACAGAAGTCGCCCGCATCCTCCCCCTCCTCCTCGTCGTTGTCGCCATGTCCCTCGCGCCCAAGCAGGCTCTCCAGCTCCCTCAACTCTTTGCCTTCCTGGCCCGTCCCTCCTACTCCACTGCAACTGCCGCTCCTGCGTGTGCTGCACACACACACCTCAATCCCAGAGTCCCCTGTGAATCGCCTCCTCCTTCCATTGGGGAGCCGATCTTTGTCCTCAGCGCAACCCTCTGACAGGTCCTTCAGCAGGGGGTCCTTGCAAGACTCTTCCACATCTCCGCTTCTTTTCTCCTGGCTGGTGAGTGCCTCCCTACTGAGCCCATCTGAGAGGAGTATCACGCCTGAATCTTGTGGAGTCTGCATGGCCTTGATGTCAGGCTTTGGCCTTAAGTCTGAAGTGGGAGGTTGTGCTTCCTCTGTGCTGGGTCTGCAACACAGACCTTCAGAGACCTGGGGCAGAGGAGTAGGCTGGATGGCTGGACAGTGTCCCTCCTGCGGCTCAGAAACCAGGGGACTAGAAGCCACTGAGGATGGGCCAGTGTGTAAGGCACTGTAGGGTGGGGGAGGAGTCGGTGGTCTATTGACCACCTCCTCATAGTCAGGCAGGAGGTAGTTTGGCAGAAACCCTAAAGGGGAGGATGGAAAAGAACAGTGTTAAGTAGGAAAAACATTAATTTGCATCTGCACTGACAACAATATCAGGTGAGCAAGAATTATGAGTCACTCTTTCTTGAAAAAAACACCACTGTCTGACTTGTGCACATTTCAATGTGACCTTACTGAAGTTTCTATACCACTTTAAGCATTCCCAAAGCAATAGGAGGAAAGTGTGACAAAACAAGTTAATTTCTGGGTCAATTCTGTGCCGAGGGCTGTTTCAGCTCCAAGCGAGATGGTGTTGCAACACTGGCAAGGTACCAAGAGAGAAATGCTTGCTGCTTCCTGAAAACTGGGGCATGCAAACAGGGAAGGTTCTGACGCTGTGTGAACCCAGGGATGGATCTCAGTGCAAACATTACATTTGAGTCAGGAGCCACTGACTTTGCTCGTCACTAGTGTCATATTCCTCAGTTCGATGTCACTGAAAAAATATTGACGAAGGTTCACACAGAAACAATGAAACAGAGGTCCAGTCATTTTATAGACACATTATAAGCAGACATGTACTGGACTGAAATGAAAATTTGTATCAGAATAGTGTGTTCACAGTGGTGATTCGTTTGTTTACAGTAAAGCAATCCGCTGACTCAGCCTAGCTGAAATGTTGGCCTCAGAGGTGTAGTGTCGTATGACCTCCCTTCTACTGGGAGGCTTATTGTTTTTTCGGTATTTACTTATAAGGGTACTTAAAATCCACTCATATAGACCACAGATGAATATTGTATTGTCTGTACTGTATTCATCAATATACAGTTAAACGTATTCTGACCAGAAGACTTGATCACTGAATGAAGTGAGAAAACTTGGATTGGTACTGGAAGATTTAGGATAAACATGTAAAGTTCAAGCATCAAATGTTGTGAGTTTTCCTTTTCGGTGAACTATCCCTTTAAGACAGCAAAGAGATGGCTCTTTACACATCACCAGAGAGGGAAAAACCTCAGCATTCTTCTGGAGTCGAGTTTCACTCTCCTCGATGTTTTGATCAGCACCATTTCCCTATTGTGATATTTGGATCTAAATACTCAGGTTTGTTCACCGACAAGCTTCTAAGTTTTTCTCTGCTTTTGACTGGTCTGATCACAATCTGAAATGTTTGGCTTGACATGGTTGGAAATAAAGCAGATGAGATCTGTTGGACTGAACCTATTGTTTTTGCTGGTGACATTTAAACCTAGTAAACTGCCACGGCAAAATCTTTGCCGCCATTTCAGACAGTATGTCAAATATAAAGAAAAGAAAATTAAAGCAAGGGTTGAACCAGAATTTTGAAGTTGAAGGCAGTTAAAACAAAACAATGAGCTGAAAGACAATAAAATACTCTTCAAGCCGAGAAAAGCTGCAGAATGCTCTGTGGGCTTGTCATCATAAGCAACCTGTTTCACATTAAACATAATAGTTTCATACATTGTTTGAAACTGCAGCTTTAAATACTCAAATCTGAGTAGTTGCGGACAGCAATCACAAGGAGACTTCACATGTATAAGTGGCAAAAAATACAAATTTGATCACATTCAAGTTCTAACATGTGCCAGTGGTAGCTCTTACTGAAGTAGAAGGGCACAGCGGGGTAGTTGTGTGCTTCACGGTAAGCGATGAGGTTGATCTCGTGCTGCCGTTGCTGCTGCTGCAGCCGGTGCTTGGTGCGGCGATGGTGGCACACGCAGCAGCAGCTCAAGATGAAGATGATCGCCCACACCAACCAAAACCCTACGGAGAGAAGAACAAACACAGACATGTTGTATTTAAAGTTTAACGAAGTCGATTTTTGATTTGGGTTATCCATTGATATTTTTAACTCACATGGTGATGAAAACGTTAACACAGGGACTATGCTCGATTATATGCATGTTTCACTGTAGCTTGTGGTGATGTAACATGAAGTCCCTGCTGTTAGCACAAACATACCACTGCCGATCCAACCCAGCCAACATCTGGTTCTCACATTGTGAAACTTTCACATGCCTTTATTACTGCACTATGGATTTGAAGAAAGAATTAAAGGCTGTTCCCTTTTACTATTTGTATGATTTAGTTAAATCCATTATAAAAATGGAATAATATTCATTATTATATTTTAAGTAGTGTATAAGCACCATAGAATTGTTTTGTAAGCTTGAGCCCTTTTCAGACATTAACTCTGAAAAAGTGTCCAGAAAATTGGTTCCGGCATGACATGATTTATAAATGCCACTGTATACCACGTTTACACTTTATGTGTTTTTGTTCACCGTTTAGCGACACTGGCGTCAGCCCGTCGTTTTCTTTCCAAGGGGACATCTTTGTCTTCTACCCGTAGCTCCTCTTTTTCATTAATATTTGTAAAAAAAAAAGTTCTTTCTGTTTTGTGTCCATCTAGTGTTTTAGACGTCATCCAGGCTTCCACTCGCTCGCTGTGAACTTTCTAGACATTTTCCTGGTATACTCCCTCATGAGATCGCTGATTTTCCAATTTGTGTCGTCACATATGGAAAATATCAGGAAAATGTTGACTACAGTTCATGTCAGGCCACAGTGAGTTCTCCTGCACACTTGTAAAGGGGAGAGTTGAGGCGAGAGGTATTTACTTTGTTCAATATGCAAATTCACTGTAGTTGCCACTAAATCCTACACAGTGACCCAATCATTTTTTTCAGTTAAGCAATTATTGAAGGATCCAAGTCTATTCTTATCTCTACAACTGACAGACTTTCCCAATTCTTTCTTTTTGGAGCAACTTCATATTTGACAGCACTAATGCATCACATGCTGATCTCTGGTTTAATATCTCTGGGATTTGCTTTTATCTCTTAATGATGACCTTTATTATTTATTATTTCTGTCAAAGCCAGCGGGGAAATAAATATTTTAAAAAGGGTTAAAATGTTATATTATATATTAAGAGAAAATGTGTAACAATAATGATGATAATACTAAAAACATATGCCAGCACAATGTGTTCCTTAAAGATAAGTGTATTTTATTGTGGCATGAAATTTAAAATTTCTTCTTAATAATTATTTGTGAAACTGTACTGTTTAGAGTCAAGTCTAAACAGCAGCAGGGAACCAAAACTGAGTGAAGCTTCACAAACCAGTCAGTTTGTTGTGTTTCTGAAATACACACGTCATTACATCAACACAGAAATGTGGCGAACGTCATTTCAAGGACAATGCAGCAAGTAGGCCTGTGTCTCAGAGAAATAAGAATGTAAACTACAAAATTTGAAGATCAGTACTGAACATCATGAGCAACCAATTCCACAAGGTTCAAGACACGTTATACTATCACACATTACATACATATGACATGGTTTTTCTTTGGCTTTACTAAACTGCAACATCTTGTTCTTTGATGCACAGCATTAACACAGACACAATGCAGCTGAAATATTTGGCTGGAAGATCAGAATACCCGATTTATTAACTCAGCTCTGGTACTAATCCTTTATGATTGAGACTATTTTCTCTGCAGTGTGTTTAGTGTTACTTTAAATAGAACACCTCAAATCATTGTTGGTTAATGTGCAGGAGAAGTTGTGGCAGCACTGGACAGTATTACAATTGTCATAATTATAATATATTATGAATACATTTAGGTTGATAATGATTTGTTCAAAACAGCAACTCTTGTGGAAATCAGTTTTTCGTCCAGCTGACCCCTGTCTTTTCATCACCCAATTATTGGAAAGTGACATATTGAAAACAATACAAAAATAATAATTTTTTGTTGATAGAGTTAGACTTACTGTCAACATGTCCCACTCTCTACAGTAATGGTTGTCTATCTCTTTCAGCTGTGGGGAGCAGTGGCCACATGAATACCACTACAAAAACATGTGCATTTAGCTTTTTCCTAATGGGTGCCAATCAATTTCCTAGAGAGATTTATGTTCATTTGAAATGATATGAGGCTCATGCTGACTGCCCTGGTACACTGCTTTGCATGAGACTTTTTGTTCTAAGATCACTGCAACAGACATGGTGATTGTAAAGTAAGCATAACTCATAGTAGCAAAATAGCCACATTTATAGGAAAGGTTGAAAGATATTGTGCTTTAACATTGTGGTTGAGTGGCTGTCACATTATCTTCTGTTACTTTTTTAATCTTTATAAAAAGATGCAACTCTGTATTTCATCCCTCTGTCCAATTACACTGTCTGTTCCTCCTGAATCCACTGTGAACTACTAACATTATATCATAGTAGTTTGACATGAAAAAAGGCTCACTATGTCAAATTATTGAATTAGAACCTATCAAGGAATGTTGAGCGTGAAGACATAAAGAAAAAAGTAAAATGAAAGAAGAATGAGACACTTACACCAGAGCTCATAGTAGTAGCTGCAGCACTGAGACTCTCCGCAGCAGTGTCCCGACTCACAGATGTAGCTCTGGTTATTAACGCCTTCACAGTGCAGCAGACTCTACAAGGTGGACAGAAGAAAAACTGTCACTTTAAAAAGGAATAAATTACCTGCAATTAAACAGAAAATTAATTTGGTCACAATGTGCAATGGTATAAAACCAGAGCCATAAAACATGCCAATAGCTAGAATCCATGTTGTTTCTCCCAACCCATAAGCCTTGGCTTTGAGCCTCACTGTGTGAAAGATACTGGGATAGTTCTTAGTTCGCATTGCAAGGGCAAAATATCTCCAAACTGATTACTGCAAAGAAATATTGATACACCTCTCCATTTATGGTAAACATCGCCGTCTCTCATGAATGTTGTTAATATTGTTATTTTGTTGATGTGCTGTTACCCAACACACCTATTGAACCTCCAACCATCCTAGGAGAGGGATCCCCTCAGATGCAGCTCTCTCTCTCTCTGTGCTTTAAAAGAGTTTGTGATTTTTCCTCTTGTCGAGGGTTAAGGGCAGAGGATGCCACACCTTGTTAAGACCCATGAGGCAAATTGTGATTCGTAAATATGGGCTAAACAAAGAAAAGTTTATTGATTTGAGTGATACCTGATCCAGCCGTTTGAGTCAGTATCGCGGTGATTTCTGATCTCAGCATCTGATCTGTCCAAAATGGAATGCAGCCACTTTTCATTTTTATAATTTCTACCTGTGTTTTTCCTACTGTGACATTTCAAATGCCTTTTATGAAAGAAGCCTTTACTTTGTTATGGAGCTAGGTCATCATTTATGTTGTTCTTCAGTCCTCTGAAACATGCCCCAGTCCCAGTTCCATATATAGAATTTCAAAACAGATAACACTAACACACGTTATTCCCAAATAAAGTCAGTATGCATACTTTTCTTTCCCAGAGTGTGCTGCCGATGAACACAACTGTTGCATAATGGAAACGGAAATATAACTCCAAGCTAAACAAACAGGATAAAAAAAGGGGTAACTCTCTTTTCTGATGTGAAGTATGTCAATTTCTTCCACACAAACTACAAAATAAAGGGTATCCTATGAAGATTAGTATATATTGCATCACGTGTACAGTTAATATGTAGTATGAAAGTTTTTTTTTACACTCTGCCCTTCGTCTTCAATTTAGAATAATAACACTGCAGATATCTAGTCGCAAACATTTATACTTAGCAATGAATCTGGAGTAAACAAGTCCCGGCCACTTGTCCCTGTAAGCTACTAGAATTGCATCGACGTTCATGGCCCATATCAAGTGCAAATGTTTGAATCGCAGCCAGCACAAACTACTCAGCATGTTCCCAAAGATCAGACACACAGTCAGAAGAAGCTCGGCACAACGGTCCACTTTCATCGAAATTCAATAAGGCATTTGTCTCTGGTCCAACAGTCAGCTGCATGCTTTAACTGTCCAAGACCAAACTATAGCGGCTCTGCCTGGTCAAACATTACCACTCCAACACACTAATGTCATGCCTGTAAAAAGAAGCACACAGGCTAGAAGAGAATAACATCAGACACATCAGCATAGAGACAACAGTGTGGAACAAAAATCCTCTCCTGAGAAATGTCTGTGGACCTTCCCTGCAATATCCTTTACACGTTTTCCTCTAGATTATCTTCATGATCTTTCTATGCATTTTATTTATGTTATTTATATAGATTACCAGTGCAGGTCCCAGATTGAGAGGCATGATGATGATCCAGGTCCTCTCCACCTCTCAGCTCATTGTACCATAGAAGAAAAACAGCTCTCAAACATTCTTACTCGCTCTCTCCCTCCCTCCCTCTCCGTTCGTCCACCCTATACCCATCCACACCCACACACAAACACACCCCCTCACCCCACACCCACCCAGGCCAAAACAGTGGACGACGGGGATTGCTCTACGGAAATTTCCAACCAGGAGTGGAGAGCAGGGTCCTAACTGGGCCTGGGCCGTGTGATAATAAGGCGTACATAGTGGTGAGACGTTTTTTTGCAAAGTGTTTGGCAGTGTGGAAAACGTGGAGAAAATCTGTGAGAAAGTCAAACACGGAGCCTTAACAGAGGAAAGATTACTGACAAGGGACACACAGGGTCAGCACAAACCAAAGTGCTGAAATGAAATGTGGCCGCAACCTCTCTACTCCTGATGAATAATTTCTCATCAGCTGTTTTCAGCTTTGTCAACAAGATTTTTTTCAAAACCCCCAGACTGACAGAGGGATTTAAGTTTCTGTGTAATAAACATGTAATGTTCTGTTCCTCCATTCTGATAGCTTTTCTGATAACTGTTTTCATGGGCTCGCTAACTATTCTGCACCATATGCTCTCCACTGGGTTGGCATGGCCCCTTTTGCAATTTGATAGAGATAACCATCCAGTTTGTTTGGTTCTTAAGTCTGTGCTGCGTAAGAGAGAATTGAAAGAGGTCTGGATTTGACACAAAATCTTTAACACAAATGGGACTCAAAAACAACCTGGGCTACTGGATAAGTGACATTCAATCGATCAAATATCTGAACCTGAAAATAATCTAGGTCATCTGAAACCATTTCTATCGGTTGTTTACGTCTCCTGACAGACATGACCAAGATAAGAATCTAAACAAACCAGATTCCTCTGTCTCCCCCCCAATCAGAACAACTTCAATGTTCACCTCACAGAAAATTGCTTACGAGAAAGAACAGGAGCAACAGGATCACGCAGAATACAAAGTTGGCGCATGTGCACTTAAAGTAAACAAACCATCCACCTCTCTCATGCTGCACTGCCACATTAAAGGCTGGTTTGGTAGCTGTCCCAGAAATCACTGTTGCATTAGAAAATAATCAGCCTTAATAATGAGAAGCTGTTGAAACGTGCAGACAGTGAGAACAGCTCAATAATCCCTTGGTGACTATCGAATACTGCTGCTGGAGATAAGTGGCTACAGTTCTTAGTCTTGACCAAACTGCGAGAGCTGATCCACTTATCAGCCGTCCGTAGGAGCAGGCAAGTTAGCCAATGCACAAAGAGAACCCGCTGACCCCTTCTGTATTATCCTGTCCTGCGACAAAGAAAGGTGCTCTTTCATAGACATCAAGGTTGTTTGGGACAAAAAAAAAAACTGCTGGCAGATTTGTCACAGTCACCAAAACTTTACATTCCCACAAAGCAACAGCTGAGAAGGAGAGTTGAACAAGGTTGTGTGAGCTGATAAACGTTATCTCATGGTTAGGAAAACGCAGTTTGTTTGCCAGCGGCTAAAGTTTCCCTTTAAGATACAAGACGAAGACAAACTCCAGCTGTAACTATTGAATAACTACGATCTTATCACTAACGTTAGCAGTGAGGCTGAAACAAGAGGCTTCAGGCAGGTCAAGCAGAACATTGGATGCATGAACTTTGCATGTCCTACAATCCCCAGTGAACACAGAGGAGCATTCAGCAGCTTAAAGGGATGGGTTACAGAAAATGCACTCATAATCTACTCACCACTATGTCGATGGAAGGTTTGGTGATGTGTTTGAGTCCACACAACACTTCTGGAGTCTCAGGGGTAAACTTTGTTGCAGCAGAATCCAATATACAATTGAAGTCAATGGTGACCTAAACTTCAGACATAATAAAAACAGAAAAAACACAACATGCCTCCATACTGCTCGTGTGGTTTCATCCAAGTGTCAGCAACCCTGACGTTCACATTCGACTCGAAACAAGGTCATTAACACAACGTTTTAAGCCTAAAAGTCCACTGGAAGTGTCCAAGACAGCGGACATAGCCAGACGATGGTGTGTCCGAGGGTCCGTGAATGCACCTCGTAGGAAGATATCCGAGGACATTTAGGCTAAAGACACGATGTGAGTGACCTGGTTTAGAGTTGAATATGAATGTTGGGGCTTGCGGACACTTGGGTGACACCACAGGAGCAGTATGGAGCCATGCTATGTTTTGCCTCCCTCCACCTAGACTTCAGATGATTTATAACATCTGAAGTCTAGGTCCCCATTGAATCAAATTGCATTGGATTCTGCTGCAATGCTGTTTACCCTTGAAATTCCAGATGTGTTTGGTGATCTCAGGCAGCTCACCCACCCCTTCATCGGAACAGTGGCGAAGAGAATGAGTGAATTTGAATTTTTCTGTGACCTATCCCTTTAAGAGCTGGATATTTCCCTCAGGATTTGGACGGGAAACATTATTTAAAGAGTGTTAATATTGATCATATATTCATGAGATGAACAGAAACCTTCATCTTAACTCAAGATGCTGGTGATATGTTTGTGCTGCAATCACAACTTGCTCGTTCAGGTGTTCATTCCCTTAATGCATCATAGTGAGAGTTCAAAAACAGAATCAACCTTAGCCTGAATGTCAAATATTCAACTGTTTGATGCAGTGTTCATCCTGTAAACTGCTTAGAATAATACTATTCATAATGTCTGACAGAGAAAAGTTATCACTGGTTACCATAATGCTGACTGTGTGATGTGGAGATTAATGTAAATGTTATATATTACAAAGGCCCATGCAATATTACCGTTGTCTCAGCCAGGACTCACTTCTGTCCCGTCATAAATTTGCTACATGAGCTCTTCTTAAAATAAGTGTTGTTTCGTTACTCAATGGTTTATGCACATGCTGGCGTCCACTGATAACAAATAGAACATGATACTGCATGTGATAACAATATTAACTGGATTTGTTTTTTGCTTCTTTAATGGTAGTTGAACTTTAAACCTCAGCACTTACACCTTCAGAGATATTTTAACGCATTATCTGCTGATAAAACAAAGACAAATCTATCTTGAAAGGAGGAGCTGGTCAGATTGTGATATGAGCAAACGTATATATGCTTTCTCAGGACAAACAGAGTAACATACAGCTTATATTTATAGTAATGGCAAGACAACACCCTGCAAAGTAATAGCAGATATGCTTTGGACATACAAATTTGCCTTTAAACGTTGTTTTGGTCAAAAGGAACACGATAGTGCAGGGGATGGCAATGATGATTTAAATGTAGATTATTAATATAATCTTTTGAACGATGTAATTGTTGATAGATAATGCTTAGTCAAGCTCATAAAGTGTTTTTTTCTGATGCATCCAGGAGTCTCTGAAGTGTCTGTTGTGACTACATTTCTTAACACGTGTCACTCTGACTTGACAATTGTAAACTTGTCTTACTTTGTAGTTTACAGCTTTGTGGTTACATAGTCATCATTTTCTTATCACACTCGTGTAGTTACTAAATAGATACTTTATCTGTTTGCGGCTCCGAAAAAGAAAACGGTTGGAAAATTTTTAAATACTTAAAATCGGTAACAGACGAACGAATAAAGTTTGGTCAACTCAAAGTTGTATTGATAAAATTGCTAACTTTAATTTGAAAAAAAAATAAAGTTATTATATTATAATAATGTGTGTGTTACCAATGAAAGTATGTTTTTAGGTTGGTACTACATTTTCTTTTTTCCAGTACAGCACATCAATTTAAATGATATGACTGAACTTGTATGTACCAGGATTGTCCTTTACAATTTTTACACTTAGGAGTCAAATAATCAAGGACAATTCCTGACATGAATGTCGCACGCTGATAAGAAACAGTACCGGATGATGACTGTACCGGATGATGACTGGTGACATTATCCCACCCACTATTATGACGTACGAGTGACCATACAAAACAAAACAAACAACATCAGGGAGGTTATGTTTTTCTCTCCTGTCCGTTTGTTTGTTGGTTAGTTTGTATGTTTGTTTGTTAGTGAGATCGCGCCAAATAAAAACTGTACAGATTTCCTTTCGGTGAAATCTTGGTAAACAGGTTAGGTATGGGTCAAGGAGGAACCCATTACATTTTGGAGCTGGTCTGTATACTGGTGGCCGATGCAGTTTATTTTTTCCACTGTCTTTAACCTTTTGGGATAGGACATTGACACTTACGAATGTGTAATTGGAGTAGATTCAAAAATCTGGATCAAGTGAATTTAAAAGGGGTTTCATCAGGGGACTGTTGGGCCTTGGCAGGGGTAGGAACTTTACTGAGAGCCATTCTACTTCATATCGGAACCACTGCCGGTCTCCACAACAATGTAAAAATGTGATTGAGAGTTTAAAGATATATAGGTTATTAAAAATATTTTCAAAAATATCCTTAGATAACTTTTGACAAAAGAAAATGAGCTGATTAATTTGATTAATTTTGAATTTAAAGTTGTATTCTAACCACCTGTGCATCATCATAAATGATACTGAAGTCAGGTATATTAATGTGTCAATATCTGTGGAGTTGGATGTTTTGTTGGACTTTTGTTGGGACTTTTTCCTGAAACGTGTAAAAAGTTTTCTGTCGTCTCAAGATGTCTCAACTCACAGTGATAATTCTCAGGCTGATACACAGTCCTTTCTGTAAAGGCCAGAACTGCGAGTTGCCAGGAGACTCTGAGGAGAGCAGTCAACACAGCAACAATAACATCTAATAACTTGACTGAGAAAGACAAGAGGAGCTCTTTTCTGCTGTGCTAGCAAATGTTAATTACAAGGCTCGGCTCACTTAACAACTGTGGGGAAGTCGCCTAGTGTGGCTGCCTTCATACCTGAAGAACTGCTTCTGTTGTTTATGCAACTCGCTACTGTGTAAAATGTCAGAGCTCCACCGTAAACACAGCAGAGCCAGGCCCTGACTTCAGCTAGCTTCATTAGCCCTAGCAGCTTAGCAGGCGTGCTAACACCTTCCCCTGACAGCACCGGGCCAGTCCAGGCTCATGGTTCACGACAGCCCGGACGAGGTGCTGTGCTGGGGGCTGTATGTTCCGCTGGATACGCGGATACATTTCTAGCGGGACAGTTTGCTAGCTTCGCCCCGCTGGAGTGGGGGGCAGCTAGGCTAGCGGCTAGCAGCTCGGGGAGGGAGCGGTGTTATGGAGGAGCCTTACCCGGTCCACCGCGGACTCGGTGGGGGTGACGGAGCCCACGGCGTGCAGGAACAGTCCCATCTCCACAGCCCCGCACAGGCCTCGCATTCCTCCGGCGAGTGGCTACACGGGCATGGAACCGCTGTGGTGCACGATCTGCCTCCGCGTAATCCCCCCCCCGCTAGTGGCCGGTGCCCGTGGCGCTGAGAGGCCGCTGCGTGCGCCGCCTCCTCTGCGTGAGAGACATTACCAGCACGGTGCTGGCGCAACTGGTTTGCTGTGTCGGTGCCACTGGTTCGTACAGCTGTTACACAAGCCGCTCCCCCCCACCCCACCCCCCGGGAGTACAGCCTCCCTGACTCCGTCTGTAGGCAGGGTGTGGCGTGGTCACCTCCACCCGATCCATGTGCGGAACGTGACGGGCGTGCTGCTGCTGCGTGGACCCTTTACTGGTTTTGTGGACTGGGACCCTATTGGGGACAGGCTGACCAATCAGGGGTCGGTGCGTCTTTAAGTGCGAAGCCCTGTTAACTTCCTGGTTTGCTCTTCTTTAAAGTTTAAAACGCTGCCAGCTCCATCCTCGTGATCGGATGTTTAAATTCAAACTGAACTGTCTTTTGAATTCAGACTGCAGTTTGTAAAGATGTAAGTGATGTAAAAAAAAGAAAAGGAAGGCACAGGGAGATCCACTGTTCCCTTTCAGTACGTTTTATTATCACCGCTCAGAATAAAAATACACCGTCAATCACTTGTTAAAATGTTGTTATGGAGCCAGTTCACTCAACTTGTAAAACCACATATTATTCCACTTTGCTCTAGTTGTACCTACTGATGGCGATCTCGGCCAAGGAGGTTGCTTTCGCTCCTGCTTGCTTGGTGCTTTGTTGTTCAGCAGGATTATGGTGGAGGATGCAGGACTTATCGATTAATTTGTTTTACTTAGTTTGAAAGTGGGAATTCACAAGTGATATTGATTTCAACCTGCTAGGTGGGCTAAACGCCACCCCCACCAAAAAAATTCTTACTTAATTTACTTATTAACTCATTTACTAACTAACTATATACATCCTATAATAAAAAAAAATACTTTTAAAGGCTATGGAATCCTCAACAAATTTCCCTTCACTTATATATTGGACTCACAGTAGTGTTGTGACAGGACATGACAGAAACCTTGGCATATACAACCTGAGAGATGCAGTTTAGTCAGTAAATATGTTTTAGAGCTTGAACCTTTTTATAGTAAAGATGAATAATAGTGAGTAAAATTGCCATTCAAGGCAAACAGGGCTCTAATTTAATCTGTGGAGCAGCAAAAAAATCCTTAAAAATTGGTTGAGCATGATTGAGCTTTCTCATTGATTCATGATTATTTTTCTCTAAAATCCAACATGGCATTGTGATTGACAAATGATCACCAGTCCCTTTCATTGGGCTCCCTGTACGGTATGCCTAAAATACTGAAAACATCCTTCTCTGTCGGTGTAGGAAGCGGAGTGCCGCCATACAACTTTTGGGTTCCCTGACGCACCACAGCGTTGTTCAGCGAGTGCTCACATAAGCTCATGTTTTTCGTCTTTGCCATGGCTCTCATCGAGCGGTTGAAGTGTGCCGACCCGGTGAAATACATGAGCGCACAGGCGAACTCGCCGTAGGGCACGACGATGATGTCCAGCCTGCGATGGCGGTGGCCAGGTCCTGGCAAACGGCACACACCCATGTATTTCTTCTGCTCTCCATTCTCCTCGTGGCTCACCAGGTCGTCTGTCAAAAACCCTGAGAGAAAGGACGTTTTAGTTTCTCTGAAGGAAATCCAACCTATAAATAAGAGAAAATCCCTTCCACCAAAAAAGAATGGAGCTTACCACTGTCATGGAGGCTCTGTAGTACTTTGCTGAAAACGCCCTTGTGTGACTTGCCATCGGGGTGAGTTATGAGAACGTCAACATCTCCACATGTGGCTTTTCCTCGACGGTAGGAGCCACAGGCCATCGACACCAGTTCTGGGTCTATACCATGGGTGGCATCCCTCACCTGCACATACCAAAAAGAGAAACAAAATAGAGCCCATCACGTAACCTAGACTGAAGGAGCTTTTTGAAATCTTCGAATCAATAACATACAACCAGTGTTTAATTTGTATGTTCTCTATTTTTTATGGAGTCCCTCCCGCTGGCGAACAGCAATGTTTTTACCTGGTCCCAGCCAAATACTGGGAGGTAGCATCACATATAATTTTGACAAGGCTGAGGGAGGACACATGCTTTAGTCATCTGCCTCGCGTGCGCTTTCAATCTGGCAGCGCTGAAGGAAAAAGAAAATCCAGTAATACTATCTAAAAACAACGAGCATTGTGCTCAGTGCTGTAGAGCCAGCAGGTATGTGGCTACCTTAAGATGCAGCAAGTTTAAGAGTTACCTCTCCCCTTTGGGAAGCTCACTTCACTTTGTGAGAACATGGTCTGGTTTTCTCATCATCAAGCGGTCAAGGAAAACCGCTTCTAAGTTTTTCCTACTTTAAGTCCTCCAAATTTCTGTGGATTGAAGGTGGAATCTTTTTCAGAGATATCTCATCTCTATGGACACGGCTAAACACACTGAATTTGATGAAAATCAAATCAAACACATTTCAGTCATCATCACAAAACGTTGTATGTTTCGCGACAAGTGAAGATGCATTACCACTTTGTCTATGGCTCCTGCTTCTTCTCGGGGCATACGGTCCAGAAAGTCATCGTAGTGCTTGAGTCCTATTTTCTGAGTGTTGGTCAGGTGGGCTTTTGTGCTGATGTCCTCCAAAGTGCGAAATCCCTGATAACAACAAATCAAATTATACATTTGAAAAAATCCACATTATACATTAGACATTTGCTTCCGGTCTTATTTTTTCCAAAGTTTCAATCAATCATTAAATCACAATGAAAATGTGTAGCCCAGCTTAAATATTACACCTTCATAAATTGAAGGTGTATTTAACAAAACCATATCTACTAAATATCACGCTTTCCAGCTTATTGTATAGTCATCTGTTTGTAAGACGTATTTCGAGATAACAAAAGCTTCCGCTGAAGAAGTTCCAAATCAAAAAAAACCTAAACTTTACTCAAATTAAATTTTTAAGCTGGTATTCATATTAATATTTGAGACTTCAGAAAACCTGATAACTACCATATAAGCAGACATGCTTTTAACACCTAATAGGACCAAACCTTTATGAGAACAATTTCTTACATTTGGATTTTAAAGAGCTGTGATGAAGTAAGTACTGAGCAGGGACCTTTTATGGTTGAAAATATTTCTTATTATGATCTTTGAGACGCTTCTTTATCTAGAGTGGAGTAAACCGACGGTACATTCAGTTGAAAGGACATGACACAGACACAGTTGATAACATAGGGTCTCATAGCTGATAATTCATATTCGAGCAAAAGCCATGAGGTCGAAGGAGCAACCTGCAGAGCTCAGACACTGTGTCGGAGCACAGATGTGGGGGAAAGCTACAAGCACTTCTGTTGCATTGAAGGGTCCCAAGAACCACGGTGGGCTCTAGAGTTATTATAGAGGAGATAATTGGAACAATCAGGAGTCTTCCTCGAGCTCAGTTAGAGCGGTGACAAAGAACCTGATGGTTATTCTGGATGAGCTCCAGAGATCCTGTGTGGAAATGGGAGAAACATCGCTACAGCTTTACGACAGACTGGCTGAATCGTCTCCTCAGAAACGGGAAAGAACCTAAATGACCCTCGGTCTGTGATGAACTAGATTCTCTGGTCTGATGAAACCTAGACTGAACTATTAGGTCTCAATTCTGGAGTAAACCCGCCATTGCTCATCACCTGACTAACACCGTCCCCCATTAAAGCACGGTGGTGGTAGTAACATGCTGTGGGGGTGTTTTTCAGCAGCAGTGACAGGAGGACAAATCTGAACAGAGCAAAGTACAGAGATATCCTTAATGAAATACTGGTCCAGAATGTTCTGGACTTCACAGTGGGTCAAAGGTTCCTCTTACAACAGGGCAATGACCATTAACACACCACCAAGACCAAGCAGGAGTGGAATGGGTGTACAAAGCTTGTTGTGTAATACCCAAGAACCCAAGTACTGTCAAATATACAATTTCTAAAATTTAGTTTTTCAATGTGTCATTAAGCTGATGAGGGAAACATTTTAATCTATATGTGAAAAGTGAAGGGATCTGAATACTTTTTGTATGCAATGGTTATGGAGTCAGCCAATTTATCAGAGAGGGTTTGATCCAGAGTTTTAATCTACACAACATTTCAGTTATCTGACACATCATTTAGTGATGTCTGTAAAAATACAGACTTTTTTGTGAATTTACTTACCTTTATATGTACAAGCACTCACATTACATAAACATGCCTATAATAAATATATATATATATACACAAGCTTGTATGTCTTACCTTTTGGTACCACAGTTGTGCTGTTTTAGCTCCCGCACCCCAAATGTTAGTGAAAAGCTCCAGTACTGGCACAGCCTCCCCAATGTGATCAATCTTCCGCAGATGTCCACTCTCCATAATCTCATCGATTTTGTCAGCCATTTTTTTTCCGATTCCGGTAATCTGACAAGCCTCCTGAAAGAAGTGGGGAAAAAAGTTTTTATATAAAAAAATTATTCCAACACCTTGCAATAAAAAGTGTACATAACTGTTGTGCACCAAAAAGTACATGCTCCAGTATATTTAACAACCACACAAATTACTGACAGCACCAACGACATAATCATAAAAGCATCTGCACTGCAGTACCTGATAGGATGTAATAGGCTTGTGGTAACTCTTCAGTGCGTTGACAGCCTTGGAGTAGCCCAGCGCCCTCCACTTGTCCCCCTGGTGCGTGTAGGCCTTGGCCAGCACTTCTAGTTTGTCCGTGATGTGCTTGTTGTAGTTATTACTTTTGGATTGAGAGGACTGGGCACAGACCCACTTTCCTGAGGCCGCCATCTGAGCCGCAGAGTCCGGACCGGGGTCGAGGCTGGGGCCAGGCATCTCCTCTTTGGGGTGCTGGCCAGTGATGAGCGCTTTCAGGTCACTATGAGAGACGACGTCTTCTTCTGCTCGCAATTCATCTTTAGTTTCTGGTCCATTCTAATAGCAGGAATTTAAATAAAACTGAGTTAACAATCAAACTCGCAGAGGCTTGTTGTTTTGTGCTTACTTATTCACCAACTGATTAATACTGGTTAACTCTATAAGGCCCTGTTAGGACCTGGTATTAAAACCCATCCTGAGAGATCCAATCAAAAGTGGTCACCTCTGAGTCTTTCTGTTCACACCTGGCATTACAAGCCATGCTGAATGTGTCTCCTCAGACCACTTGTGCTTGGATCTCACTTCCCTGTTATATATGCAAATAAACCACAATTCAGTTCGTCGAAACTAAAGGATGTTGTTTTAACCCAGTCAGAGTTTACAGATGCATCCAATGACAATCTTAGTGTGTGTCACTCTGTGTTGCTGCAAGAGAGTTTGTGAGAGAAGGATTCAGGAGAGGGTGAAATAATCTAGTGCGGCTCTGCTATGAAGAAAGATTTTACGAATATCAGAAAAGCATCTTATGAACTTGCAACCTACCTTGTCAATAGTCTCGTCTTGCTTGGTTTGATGAGACATTGGTTCAACAAATTCTGCAGGTTTGACAATCGGCAACTCTTCTTTAATATTTTCATGTTGTGTTTCAGGATCCCTAAATGATAAAGAATAAAGAGATACAATATTATTTAATTCACAGTAGATTTCAACTGTATATTCACTTTCTATGTCTTGTCTCTTGACTAGTTTAAGTGTACCTCATAAACTGGATAAATCAAAGGACACAGATATATATAAACATAAAAATTCTAGAACAAAAGAACAAATGGCTGATTTACCTCTTGGGTAAAAGAAGACTGTAGTTGGCTACATCCAGGAGTTGTTTCTCACTGATGCACATGCTCAACCAAGTGCATTTCACGAGTTGGACTCCAGAGGGCATACAATCCACTTTCAGGAGGCGCAGAGCCCTGTCACTGTCCATGTTGTCATCTACAACAACATGAGTGACAGCGGGACACAGTGAACTCTCTGTCTGTCCCCCATTCTGCTGAACTTGTCTTTGAAAAATCTGACATCTGGCACTTCCTATTCCAGCAGGGAGGATGTGCACTGTGACTCCATTAAAAGTGTCTCCTGTGGCAGAGGAGAGGAGCAGGTTACTGTGAGCACATGTGTTGCATTGCCTGGCTTCTACTTTGGTGTTAACTGTTCTAGCAGTATAACATTTAGAAGTAAATCCATCAACATTCCATTTGTTCCGTTATTTATAAAACAGATATGCAAACACAATAACAACCTGAGGCATCACATTCATCTGGTTTCTTCTTCAGTGGTGGTGCATCCTTTCCCTGTAGTACTTTGGCCCTTTTAACTCTGGGAAAAGCCTTCATGATCCCGTGACGAGCCTCCATCTTGTGTATCACAGGGGGGGCACCAGGGGCCTGTGGCACAAAGCAGAATAATGATGTAATTGTGAGTCAGAAAAGTAAACCCAACCCGCATACCTGAAACATTGGCTGTGTATGTAGAACCAAATATGCTTCACATACTAATGTGTAGCAAGCTCACACAGGAGGACTGCTTGAACAACAATTACTGTCTTCTATTTGTTTCCTTTTCATATTTGGAATTCTGCAGAAATTAAAGTTTGACAGTAACGATACTACGCTTTAAGACATATTCTAAAATCCTACTTAACCTTTTAATCACAAAAGTCTTATTGAAAGTTCACAATTTAAGAGTGAAAATCCCCTATGTGATCATGCAGCTGTAGCCCAGAACCTCCAGCATTCCATATGATCCAATATTGAACATTACATGTTCACAAAGAAAGAAACAAAGAAGCAAATCAAAGTTGCTTTAGGCGTTCAATCTGCGCCATATGCGATTTATCACTGCAAAACTCATCTACAACAGGAAAGTGAAATATCAATATCAATCAAATGTATAAAATGTGAGTGTTTTATATTCAAATTGTATAATTGTACTTATTATAACTAATGCCAGTCATATATACAAAAATTATTGATTAGAAGATCACTCAGAATTATTTAGTAGTAATAATAAACTAGTGACATAGATCAAATTGTAAGGACTACTATATAGTAAATGTAAATTTAATGTAGCACAACATTCATACGATTGTAGGGCAATGGTACAACATAGTACAACATGGGAAAGCTCAAATAAAATACAAAGACCTCAAAGACGTCCTACAGTGCTTGAGTAGAAGGAATTCGTGACATGACACAACTGCAAACTGGTTTCTGTCTGCTCCTCTGAATGGAGCAGCCCACAGAACATACAGTTACAGATGTTTTCCCAGTAAAAGAAACATGTGGGGTCTGTAGGGAGCAGCGCTGTGTGACAGGACAGCTGATCCGGATCCATACACTGAAGCTGATCTCGCAGAAATCAAACTGTGCTCTGTCTGCTCCTAGCTAGCCAAATTTAGCTTATGCTAACAGAAACAGTAAACAACACAGGCTTTAGACTCTTTCAGCTATTCTCTTCAGCCAACATATTTATATATACCATGTTATACTCATACCAGCAGGTCCGAATACATTTCCATATTTGAAACTTTAACTCATAACAATGTGATAGTTGGACTCTTACCCCTGCTCAGATGGAACCATGCAAACGGACACGACGACAGATGGACATCAATTCAAATGGTTCACTTCCGGGTCAATGCTTGATTTCGTTCGGCTCATAATTTCTAGCTATTATAAATCAATCATTTGAAAGTCTAGAAATTACAATATATAGATGGTAATCTTCAGGAAAAAACGCGGGTTATTATCCATGTATACAGATGTTTATATATATATATGATCGTACTTGTTGGGTTACGTGTTGACGTGGGTTGCTATGGTTACGGAAGTGGTCCTGTGCGGCAGAGACATCAGTGGAGACATGGCTGTGCAGAGCTGGACTCAGAGTTTACAGGCATCGAGGAAAACAGCTCTGATCCACGACGGTGAGAACAACCGATAACAGGGACTCGTCTTCCTCACTTTAAACTAAACTTCTCCCAATCAAAGGAATCCTTTGCTTAAACAGCTCGTCATTCTCTGGAGCTAATGCTAGCCATTGTAAGCTAACAGCATCGGTGTCGTTTGGCAACAAGCAGGTGGCGATTTCTCAATCTGCAGAACGATGTCTGAAAAGGGTTGTGACATGAATAAGAATAAGAGGTGCGATGTGACACACGAACATCTCTGCTCACTTGAAGCTAATCTTTAAAACACTAGCTTTTGTTCGTCCATGTCTCTTTCTGCCATTATTACATTACATTGTTATAATCCAGCATTTACATCTTATTTCATTTGACCCACAAATATCATATGTTAAAGGAATTTAAAAAAGGTGTTTATTATGTCAATGACTGTTCTAAGATTCACAGGACCTGGGTTAGTAATGCGATTGCTTAGCTTGTTTGAGCTACACTAGAAACACGTTCAAGTATTGTGTTTTTTTTGTTGTTGTTTGTATATTAATGTGTTTCTGAATTCCACCTCCAGGAAAAAGGAAGATCCACTTCCTCTTCGGCGATGGAAAAGAAATGGCTGAAGAGTATGACTTGAAAACAGATGAGCTCATTGGTAAGAGTTATACACAGCTGCATGGGGCAATTCATGTTTAAATATCTAACAGTGCATGGAGTGTGTGTACCTGTCTTACACAACCGTTGGTTCATTTCAGTACGAAAGTGGCGTAATGAAAGCACTCTTGGAGCTCAGGGCCCATGGCAGGTGGAGGTTGGGGAGCAATCTGCAAGCCCTGTTGCATCTTCGGACCATGGGATCAAGGAGAACAACTCCAATGTGAGTTTTTCTCCCTATTTTCTCTCATTTTCATCCTAGAATTATCTCTGAACCACCCCAGATTATCATCTTAGCCTTGGCTCGTGTGAGAGAGAACTCTTTCACTAACAATCTTTCTGTCTCTGCAGCCTGTGTTCATGCGTACGGACACAAAGAGCAGCTTTCAGTGGAGAATCCGTAACCTTCCCTATCCTAAAGATGTCTTCAGTGTTTTTGTGGAGCCATCGGAGAAATGCATCATCATAAAGACCTCAAACAAAAAGTAATTTACACATAAGAACACTGGGTTTTCCTGGCCATCATTTCATTCCTATGTTTAAACACTTGCTGCATGTAATCCTCACGGTCTTCCTATAGATGGCAGTGTGCACAACACTTTAGTCTTCACATTCTCCAGACCAACCTATGACATTTGACTTCATGTCTTCCCAGGTATTATAAGAAGTTCAGTGTTCCTGACATGGAGCGCAGTGAGCTGCCATTCGAATGCTCTGCCCTCAGCTTCACTCACGCCAACAACACTTTGATTGTCAGCGTAAGTGCGACCCTACAATGAAGTACAAATGAACTTAAACCAGTTGTAAAGTATTTGCTTTAATTGTAAAGGTGCAAACATTAACGTTTGATTCTAAGATCTGTTTTCAGACTTAAATTGATGATTGTAGGGTCCTGAACATTATCATCTGAGCATTATGAGTTATTTAAAAAGAATGTGACAATTTATTTAAATTATAAAAATCCAAATAAAATCTACTGGAAACTATAATCTTAACTTGCATAAGTACTTCAATTTTATGTAAACCACGATCATGTTCATAAAAGCATCCTTTTGTTTATTTAAGTATTTTTATGTGAATCATGAGGACAAGATGTGGATTTTAAAATCTGTGCACCCGAGAGGTTTTATATTTTTTTATACCCACAGTAATTGCTCCTTTTTGTTGTTTTATTAGCTTTGTATTTTGTATGTTCTTTCGATATGGCTGCAGTGGAGGATATGCAGGAGGCAGATGGGGAGAATGTTGAAGTAATTATTCTTTCTTCTCTCTTATCCAGTACAAGAAACCCAAAGAGATCTTAACCCTTGAGCAGGAGCTACTGAAGGAGCTGAAGAAACTGAAGGGAACTGGAGATGGGAACGTCGACTGCAAAACTCAGTGAATTGTGACGGTGGGAGCGAGAGAAAAGTTCTGCATTGCATTTAAAGCAGAAACACACAGCGTCATTTTTCCAGTCACATGTGAGCCTTACTTTGACTTACTATAGTGAGAATCCCTTCTCTCAGAATCCCTTCTCTCAGTGCCTTATTCACAGGTTAGTTTCTCTTATTATGTTTCTCAAATGTGGCCCATTTAATTGTGGTCAATGTGTTTCTCAGCCTCACAGGCAGATTTATTAACTTTGCCATTTGACCATGAGGGGTTTTTCTCCAAATAATTTCTGTCACAGAAAAATAACTGCAGAAAACATTTGTGTATTTGGAATTTTAAAATATTGCAACAACATGTATTTTGGTACTCCTTGTCACCAAAGCTACTGGGGAGACATTTAGACGGCAGGGTCACATAACCCACAACCTTCCTTTTCGTTGATGTCCTTGTAAAACACTCAGAACACACAATGCCTCATCCCTGTTCGTTCCGGGGTCACTGTTACGAGCACAACCCATTTGTGTTAACTGAATATCCTTATGTTCCTTGCATGTAGTGGGCCACCCTGAAAGCCATTACTGAAACTAGTGTTACCATTTCCCATTAGAGCAGAGGGTCACTCCGACGCAGTGGTCTGCAGCTAAAACTCCTAGGACACAGGTTAGAAATGAGGGCAACTGTTCCAGAGTTCTTTTACAAAAGGGCCTAATGTTGACGAATATAAAGTCAGCAGCTCTCATGTTTCTCAAATGAAATTCTGAGTGAATAACCGATCATGTACAGAAATAAATGATTGTATAGAGCGTGCTTCACTGCGATGTTTGATAAGTTCATTTTAAGAACTACTGTCCGAAATACTTAGACAGTGGATAAAAAAGGAGACAATGGTATTTAAATATAGATCGTTTCAACCGTGTGATTCCTTGCATATTTTACCACTTGTCCAAACCCAGAGAGCAAGTGCAAGAAGCAGAGACAAAACCACAGGTCTCTCTCACCATTGTGCTTTGTCTTATTCCAGATGGAAAGAACAGGAACACAAGAAAGCATTGCATACGCTGCCTGTCCTGTTGTTTTGCAAATTCTTGAGAGAGACTTGAAGGAACTGAAATGAAGAAAGCCACTGACACATACTTGTCAAGGAAGTGTTTTTCTACCTGTTTTTACCACACGTGTTGCTGTTGATTCTAAATAAATATATAATGTAAAAACAAAGTTGATGTTTAGTGATAACATCGAATACCGAGCATTGATTCTGAGGTCTTCATTTTGCTAATTTTCTGTAATGCTTTGCAGTCTTTAGCACTCGAGCTGCTGTCAAAACAAATTCCTGTGGCAGCAAACACCAACTAACAAATTGGTTGTCCAGCTCATGCATTGTGAGAGCAGCCAAATTCCTCTGTTCAGGGTCTTCTTCCTCCCCTGTCGTTTGGCCTCTGATGGTCATGCTCAACTGCCTCTGGGAAGAGGGTTTCTTTTCTGCCTCCCTTTCATTCGCGAATGCCTCTTCCCAGCCATTCCCCCTCTTTCAGCCGATGCCACATTTTGCCACACAGGCCCTGGTGCTTTTTCTGCAGCCCCTCTGCGCAACCCCCACCACCCACCCCTCCCTGTGTGACTGGCTTCTTTTTGATAACTGACCCCTTCTCGTGTTATTATTCGAACCCACTATTGTATAACATGCCCTTTTATATGAGGTTACACAAAGGGCCCATTTGATCAGAGAGTTACGGTGTGCGATCGTGAGAAATGCAACTACATGGTGGTAACCTTTGTTTGGGCCAAAATGGTGGGCTGACCTCATCGCTTTTAATGCATAGCTCGGGCCATTCAGGCCCAAGTCTCACTTGCTGAGCACACTGAATTCAGTAGCCTGTCACAGATATTGCCCCTCAGTTATCTGGGTCTCCAGCTTGGGGAAGAAGAGGAGGAAGAAGAAGAAGAAGAAGAAGAAGAAGAAGGAGGAGGAGAAAAAAAAAGCAACAGTGTTTTTTGTTCTTTTTTTAGGGCAGGCAGCATTGTACGCTTCCCCCGAAAACAACTACACAAGAGAGAAGCCACGCAGCATGTGAACTGATTCTTTAGTGGTTTTAATATACACTCTACAATAAATATTTCCATCATTTGACGCAATTTACATTTTTACAGTAAAAATATATTTATATGTGTAGAAAAAAAAAAACAGGTTAAAATTCTCCAAACTCCTCCTAAAGGCAAGATAGCATGTCAACTGGGACTCAGATGCTGGGACCACAAGAAAATCCACAGATAGCTGCCGTGTCTAGCTGCATTGTACTCATTTCTCTTTTCAAACATTCTTTGTTGCTGAGCTGGTGAACTTCTAACCAAAGGTTTTCATTCATGTCAATGTAGTTGAGCTCTTCAGTCCTTTAAATGCCCCCTGATTTAATAAGAGAAAAAAAACTTTTCTAAAGTCTGACTGAATTGGAAATAACTAGCAGATTAGATATTAGATTGTTTACACACAATCCAGTACAAAGTATTACATAATAAGTCCACAAAATGAGGCAAAAAGTGTATGGGCCCTTGATGGTAAAAGTTGATTTTGCTGGGAGCACATGTTTTTTTCTTGTAGTGGTTCTCGCGCTGGTTCCTCCACAGTTCTCCCTCAGTGGTTTCAGTCCTCAGCGGTCCCCTGAGCGCTGGTGATGGGAATGTTTAGTCCGCCTGCTCAAAGGGTGCACGGGGACAGGGAGAGGAAGGACATCAAACGGCCTCCTCTCACTCAGCAAATGCCCCCTGGGTAGACGCTTCATGAAGTGGGCCTCCCTCTGATGCTGCTTGGTCTTGGAGGCCTTCCTTGGGCGGCCCTTGCGTGTGAAAGCCATAAACCAGCCCTCGTACTTGGCGTTCTGGAGGGCTGTGTAGTTGTTTTCCAGAACAATCTCGGTGAAGATGCAGTCTTTGCCTCGGCCTTTCCGCTGCAAAGGAAAAACAGGGGAGATAGTGAGACAATAAAGATGATTTAAACAATTTCCAGGAGGCAGAAATATTGTTGTTATTAACATTTCCAAGCAACAGATAAGTCTAGCTGCAGCCACGAAAATATGAATTCAAGATTACCTTGCCAATCAGCTTCCCCCGCTTGTTCATGCATATATAGTATCCTGTCTTCACCCCTCTAATACGAACACGACTTCCAAAAGAGTCCGTCTCCACCTCCAGTTTAGCTGCACAGACAAAAGAGATCAGAAATAATGAGATGACACAGTTGCGACATGGTGCAGGCGTTCAGATTATCATGTTGCAGTGTGTGTGACACTTGTCGTCCGAATGTGTTATTCATGTGCAGAGGAAGCTGCAGTGAACTGGATTAACATCAAGTCACTTCATTAAATGGCATGAAATCGTTTGGACCGGATCGTGACCAGGGAACCAGAATCCAGACAAAAACATTTCAACTTCATGAACCGGCAGCCACCTTTCAACAAAGCATGCGAGCCGTCCAAAATAGCACCAAATGATAGTGATTTTCTCACGGAGTGATTGTTGCTGGATGTCGGTAAATGCTGTGCTGCGATGCACTTCAGACTGGGGATAAAGGAGAGTGAGAATACTGCGGTCGGGGACACAGCCACAAGCACAGAGCAGCGGTCAGATTTGGGCCGGTTACAAGAGTGACACCCACTTAGGATGTGCAGCCAGTGTGTGCAGGATCGACTCTGTGTGAGTGTGCGTGGGCAGGGAAATTTAAAAGACAAAAGAGCACACAGGAGAGGAAAAGGTATAAAGTGAAGATGCTGACTTCACCGCAGCTCCTTATAAATTGAGTCATACATTGAGTTGTAAAGCAATGAAAATTCCTCATAAAAACCGCCTCCAGAAAAGCAGGCGGGCAGCCGGCACAGAGGAGCGGATGGATGGATGGATGGTGGCTGCGGTGGAAAGATGGCTAGACGCACCAAAAATCCTTTGGTGACAGGAATTCTGCTCCCTCTAAGTTTAAGACAATTTTCCTGTGAGAAGTTAAGAAAAGTCCATCCTTACAGGTGTCAATGACTTTCTGGACCACCAACACACAAAAAGAAATAAATTACCTTCATAAGTCCATAAAAGATGGCAACACTGATGCCACTAACTCTGTTTACAGTTTCCACCTCTGTTTCTCCTGGCTCCAACTATTTTCCTACGGGCTGCCAGAAAGACGACATAATTTATACTGCTTTTCAACACCGCACCGTGCACCATTGAGTTCAAACTATTCCCGTGTTTGTAAGGTGAACATCTTAAGTATTTTTTTACTGTTTTCCTGAGGTATAAAAGCATTGAAATGTAAGAAGC
Source organism: Limanda limanda (assembly GCF_963576545.1). Taxonomy (NCBI): domain Eukaryota; kingdom Metazoa; phylum Chordata; class Actinopteri; order Pleuronectiformes; family Pleuronectidae; genus Limanda; species Limanda limanda. The sequence goes on along the minus strand of NC_083637.1, from coordinate 24,073,430 downwards.
GACGGCCTTTAGCTGTCATCGCGTTTTCATGGAGCTGGACACGGTACGCTGGGGCTTCAAGAGGTAAGAGTTGTTTTGTTGTTTCAGAGATGATGAAAAAAAATGTTTTTCCCTGAATGAATTCACATATGTGGACATTTATTCAGCTACACGCACATTTATTTGATATTTATATTTAAATTTGGTAATGAATACTCCACCTGCATAAAAAAGTAGCCTTGCTCAAAAAGTAAAAAAGTTAATTACACGACATATTCTCACAATATTTTGCATGTGTCACTTCCTGTCTCCTACTGTTTCTCGTTGTGTTTTAACGGAAATTAAGGATTCACATACGTGGACCTTTATTCTCATTCTGACTGATATTTAGATATAAAAAACTAAATGGAATGAGCATGCAGCGGATACTTTTTAACAAGTAGCCTAACTTTCGAATGTAGAAAAAACTTAAATACGACTCATATTCTTGCAATATTTTGCATGATTTCGAAATGTTTTAAGAGACATTTTGGATTGGCATGAGTGGTCCTTAATTCAGCCACCTTTTGTAATTGTATATGATATTTATATTTGAATAATGTAATTACAAATGCCACCTACAGGGGATGTTATGCTAGGCTACTAAAATGTTAAATTCCACTTCCGGCCGCATCTCGTGTTATGTGTTATAATTCACATATGTGGACATTTATTTAGCTACATGCTCACTCGATTTTGGTAATGAATATGTCGTAAAATATATAAACTGCAGAGAGGGTTAAGATTGGCTACTTGTTAAAAGTATATATAGTCTCACAATATTTTTGCGTGTTTCACTTCCAGCTTCTCAAAGTGATTAACTTGAACTGTTTGATTCTGCAACATGCTACATCTATTTAGAGCACTAGCATGTTTTTAAATATGTAGTTAAATACACAAACTGTAGGGTTACACTGGCATAAGCTATCTTCAAAATATGATGTTGTACATCCTGTCTCCTGCAGATTCTTCTGGTGTTTAATTGACACATGCATACTAAACTTGATAATCCTATTTTAAATTCCATAAATTAAGACACCACCTTCTGGGATGATTAAAAACAAGAACATGTTTCTCGCGATATTTGACGTGTTTCCCTTCCCGCTCCTCACAGTCCCATGGACATGAGGCTGTTTTCTCTGGAAGCAGTGGATGCTCTCTTGCTCCATCTTACCGTGCATCGCTCCGTCGTCCCCGTTGGCGTTGACCCTCTTGTTGGCCAGGACCTGGACGTGCTTCCCGCTGGTGCGGCTGTACAGCTGGTAGGTGCGGGTCAGCCGGCGGCTCATGCGGTCCGACAGGCGGCTCTGCTCGGTGACATGGTGCTTGAAATTAGGGGGGGACTGCACGGAGCTCTGTCGGACGATATGGGAAACACATGTCAGGAGTAGTCGCATGGAATTGCACTGCGGAAATATGAATATTAACCGTTAGGAGACGCAAGCTTGCCAGTCAAAGAGCCAGCAGGGCCCCGCTGCACCACAGTTCATTAAGTCATTCATCATATTTAAACAATTCAGCCCGCTTCTTTTTTTCCCCAGCATCGTTTATAGGACACTGTGGAGATTCTCGGGATTTGCCTTTGATTTTGATCATTTGTTAATTCATCCAGCCGGTTCAGTTATTTATTTATATTTTCAACACTGATGATCTTTCGCCCTTTCTTGATTTCTCTTTCCCCCCCTCATTTCAGCGTTTCTCCACCCACATGTGTTTTAACAATTACTTCTCTTTTTTTTTTTTAGGCTGGAGCTTACCTCTTTTCAAGATGTTTGAATTGTTGCCAATTGCCATAGCGCTCATAATAAAATGTTTTCATTGTTATTGCAGCCTGTCGCAGATGGAGAGACGGTGGACGGCGCCTGAATATCTGTGAACTTTTACTTTGTTAACTGCAGAACTTTACGCAACATTAGTGCAGTGTTTTTATTGAGGTGAGAATGTGAGTTACCTGTGCGTAAAAGCAAAGCGCCGTGAACTGGAGTAACCTGCAGGGGAGAGAAAATGGGGAAAAATTAACAACCTGTAGCTGGAATTCATTGAGTTACATATAACCAACTATATGACAGTGACACCTCTTTACTTACAGATAACCTAACCTCGATGTTCTCAGCCTCATCTTGTAATAGTTCAAATATTGCTTCATGAATACTCCACTGATTCCCTGCTAGAAGCTCTCGGAAATACAGTTCCTCCTGATGGGGATCTCAGCCCAGAGTTATGTCCCTCTTGTTACACATGTAGGCGATAGCGGGGACAATTAAGAGATCCAAAACTGACAGGGTCCCATGCGGGTGAAAAAAGAGGATCCACTCTCCACTTCGCTGGTCCTTGAGATTTAAAAGGCGCTGCGGTGCCAATCCTCACCGAGAGTCCGGAGAAAGTGTCGCTGTCACCAACGCAGCTCCGCTAAATCCCTTCGTGTCAATCACTCACTGAAAACGAAAGTCTTGATTAGGGGAATAAACCCCCTTTGACTTTCTCTGACGCGGCAGAGCGGTGCGTTTCTGGAGTTTTACGCACGGCTCTTTACGCATCAGCGGCAAAATGCGCACTGGGGATGCCCTAAAAATACGTGATAAAAAAAATAAAAATAAAAAGTTGAATGGACTCCATGAGTGACAGCGCGGAATGATTTGTTTTCTGTGCAGTTAAAGCAGTGGTGGCACAGCTGATGTCTCTCTATAAGATGCGCAGATAGTAAAACTCCCAACATCAACCTTCCGCCCACACGTGTGTTTCTTGTGGTCGCCACCAGTCCACATACACCATCTGTCTCCCTCCACATTTAAATACTTTAACTTGCGGGAAAGTCAATATCCTCGACGAGAGCAGGCGGAGCATCCAGGCTGGAGCCAATTTGAAACTGAATACTTGTTAAAACATTTTGCCTTCACCTTTTTGCTTGCAACCCCACAAACACAACATTCATCATTAACTGTGTATCATTTAACAACATATAGAAGGAAAGAAGATTTTATTTGTAAGTTAATAATCAGATTCATTCCTTACTTACTAGAAAAACATCTAATGTCTTCCCAAATGTTACTTAGCTTTTACTAAGCATTTAATCACAATCAAACACCTTAATCCTATTCATCACATGCCATTAGTTCATATTACAGTATCTTCATACACGTAAAATGTCGGTGCACTTGTTTTTTCTATAACCACAGACATCCACATGGAAAAACTCCCTGGCATGTACTTAAGCAAATCTACAGTTACATTAACTTACTCCCTAAATGCAGGTTAGAGATTGTTTGGTGGTCTCCCGGGACGGACCTTGATGTACTTTTTCATCCTACATATGTAAGTAATATGTATTCCATGTGAACACATGACACAAAATGGTTTTCACATAACATCTAAAGCCCTTTGCCTTGGATACAAATGCTCTCCCGCTCACAATCACTCTTCCATGACTTTCCTTGGTCTGAATTTTTTTTGAAGAGTGTGTCCTGGGCCTGGTGCGCTGCTTTCACAGCATGGCTTCGAACACTACATCATGCAATTATATTGTAATTATTCTTTGCGACAACACAGCGGCGGGGTTTCCTTCAGGGGAACATGACTTGTTACACACTCATTTGTCTGATAGGGAGGAAGGTGGGTGGTTGTGTGACTCAAGTCTGAAAACTCGAGACTTCATCAGTTAATGCCTGTTTTAATCCATGTGGAGACGGTGGCAGGGAGTAAAGATTGTGAAGTAGCATTTCATTTTGACTTTTCATAAGCTGAACTGTAAATCATCTATACGCATGCTCACAGCTTATGATGTTAGTGTCTCAAATAATAATATGATATGTAACATTTAACCTCACCTGGGTCTTTCTGTGTAGTTATGTAACTTTGTAAGAAGTTTGCAACAGATTACCGAATATGATTTAGTTACAGTCTCTTTAATGAGTTAGAAGATACTAATGGAAAAGGGAACCAAATGCTGCTCTCCCCGATAAAAGAATAAAAGTAAAAGAAGGTATACTTTGAAATGAGCATTAAAAGTGTCATTCACACGTTGACAAACGGTTGTGACTTATTCGGCTAAAACTGAACACACAAGATGGTGTAAAAAAAGAAAATCTGGCTCCGCCGTCTAAATCTCCTCTGTCCCCCTGACACCACAAGTGAAACTCCTTTTAGGCGTCACCAGTGCCTTGATACCTGCACTTTAAATCAGAATAGAAACTCCAATCTACAGTGTAGGTTTCCTGACTCCAAACCTCAAATCTGATTATCGTCCCAACGAGCCAAAACCAATTATTGGCCTTGGACTCTTTTACCTGTGAGGCCAGCGAGACGCAGGCCCATGTTCTCTGTGTGAACAGTATCAGAAACCTTTGTGTTGTGTGTGTGTGAGAGTGTATGTGTGAGTGTGCATGTGCATAATGTGAGTTTGGTCCATGTTTTAATGTCTTAGCTGTAAATCAGTCATTTTAGCCAATGCAGGGGATTTAGGGGGTGAAAATGGACCTGCCTTATTAGTTCCAGTGGGACACTGCAACAAGTGATTTTGCCACCTGGAACAATTCAGCACTTTGTTCTTTAATATTTTGACCCCTGTGAAGCACCGATCACACAGGCTGATTTGAAATCCACATGGATGATAATTAAAGCTTATGAGTGTTTCTTTTTCTCTTTTTTTCCTGAAGACAACACAATGGGTCATTAAAAGTGGCTGTTTAACCTCCTGATTAGTTCACTTACCAGCCATTACAATGACATTTGTTTAAGACGCACAGGAAACATGGAGTCATATAGTCTATGTATATTTAAACCTGCTGTGATGATCTGCTGAACATAACTCCCATTTCAATCTCTTTTAGGTTTGGGAGTTCAATTCACACGTAAGTGAGCAGAAATGTTTATTTTTGTCCTGTCAGCTTAGAAACGGATGAGTGAAGTTCCCGTGACTCATGTCAGTACAGGAGTTTGACAGAAATGTTAACTGCCATCACTGCTTGATTCAAAACAGATGATGCAGATAAATGAAGCAAGCCTGTTCACTCAGATGTTCATCCGCTGACATCCCCTCTGCAAACAGTCTCTTATTTTGGTAAGCACAACACTGTTTTATTGCAGGATGGTGTTTTTTTTCTTCTCCCTAACGTACTTGCCAGCTTGTGTCCTTGTCGTGGCCTTGGGGTCAGGTCAGCCAAGACCAGACTGTGTCAGAGGTCGTGTGTTTTTTATTGTTCGGAAAGCTGCCTACAGTATTCCACACATCTTCAGTGGCAAATGGCAGTAGGGGGATGTATTTCAGAAGAATTCAAACAATTTGTAAAGAAGAGTTTTGGTAACTTGTTAATGGTCATGATAAACCAAAGCAAACAACATATGAAACAGTTTTATTTCCTATTTTTAAGGCTAAATGTGCACAAAATAGTCTTTATGGCGAAAGTTTATGGCTAGGTAATCATATTTATTATTATGCGTATTTGCATGACAGTCAATGTGATGAGATTGACTAGTTTTAATAAAAGTTCCAAAGGAAAGAGAAATGTTCCTGATCCAAGCATTGATTTTGTTGAAAAGATGCCATTAAACTGATACTGAAAATCCCCTGGTACCTTCACTGACCTTTATTTTCAAGAGTAGTGCGGCGGCTTTGGAAAAAAGGGCTTAGATCAGGGTTAGATGAGGAGATTGAGCCTATTGACGTATGTGTAAATCTATGCTGGTTGCCCGGCAACATCATGCGGGCGTCATGACTGTAGGAAATCACTGCAAACAGCCAATTGATAATCCCAAACATGACCCTCCATAAAACCACAACATATCTATTTCTGGCTCTTTCTATTTTTGACAGGTACAGTGTAGATGAGAAGGAAAGAGAGGGGGGCCGGGGGGGGATGACAGCAGCAAACAGCCCTGAACCAGAGATGAACCCAGATCGCAGCACTAATGCTTCAGCTTTGATAAATGATATGCACTGAACCAGGTGAGCTACTGGTATGCCCCACAACATGTGCATTTTAAGTTTCCGTTTGATACGAAAAAAAGATTATTGAACATTTAAGGTGCTCTTGGGCATAATTAACACAATAGGACCAAACTAGGCTAGTGATTTTCCCTTGTTTCCTATCGTAGCTAAGCTAACCGGCTGCTAACCAGCTGTACTCTCACCTAACTCTCACAAAGGTCTGTCTGTATGTAGAATGCAAATCACACAGTTCATCTAATCAGCTTCACATTTAGCATTTCCATTGTAAACTGCAGAGAAAGTGCAAATTATATGTTTACGACACCTGGCTCAAACTTCAAGATGATTATGATTTTAGATTTTTCGCATCAACCCTATTTACCATATCAGACTGACATAGACATTCACGGATGTACTGGGTGCTGATCGAAATACAATATTAGTTTTGCTTCTGTAACACTTTATACTGAGTGATATTGCAGAACTTTTATATTAAATAAAGGTCTGAACTTTATGTCAATTGGTTAAAAGAGATAGTTGACATGCAATGTAAGTGTCGTTGCAAAAAAAACAGGTTGGATGAAGAAGTTAAGGTTTTTATAACCTTACTCTGCACCATACACTGTTTATAAAAAGCTCTGCACACAACGTCCAGCACACAAACAATATAAAAGTGATAGTATATTGTAGAACTGTTTGAGGAGGACTCACTAGTGACAAGGAATAACTCAGAAGTAGCTCCGCTAGCTCCACAAGCTAACAGCTCCTTCCAATTACACAGTTTTACACTGACAACTGCACTATAGTCTCACTAATTCTGAACTCCTCTGTTGCACACAACATCTTCTCACATGTGGTCCGTGCCCCGCAGTCATTTACTGCTGTAGAAAACGTGACAGAGAACATTTGTTTTAGTACTACAGAGTCGATACATCTCTTTGACTACATTACAGTGCACAGCAGCCACTTACAATTTAGAAACAATTTCATCTCTGCAAACCCAAATGGCATTTGGTTAAGGTGACCTGTCAGCTAAGATTCTCCAGACTTTACATAAAAGGTTCCTTCTGAAACACGATCAAAAGCTATCATTTTTTATTCTAGTTTTTCACATACCGAACTGTCTGCTGCCTCACCCCTGAGATTCTCTGGTGACCAGCGTTTCTGGCCTCCTAATGAGTTTGAGAAGAGTTGACGCAGTTCCAAGTTTTGCCCCAGATCCCTGCTCTGTGCCTTTTCTCTTGGACTCCCAGTGCTGCTTTTCTCATTTGGATCACAGTGTGCTCGTACAAAAGCTTTGGTATCGGAGTGACGTACGAAAACAGCAATCGCAGGACACCGTGAAAAACAAAACAAAAAAATTGGTGCGAGAGGAACCATTTTGGCAAATATACTCATTGGTTATTCTTAGAAGAGAAGTGACTGAATGTCTGAAAAGGCCCCAGAGCAGACTTCCATTCAGAGCGAGGTATTATTCCCCCTAGCTAATGCGAGACATAAAAATACACACTCTTGCATAAGGCAGAGCCAATGGAAAGGTAGACACCATGGAGGAAGAGAAAACACAGAGCCAGAGAGGAAGACGGGCAGAATATGAGACTGTGTGTGTGTGAGTGTGTGTGTGTGTTTGGATGGAAAGAAAATGTGGGATGTTGTGGTTCTCGGTGTCATCTGGTAGCGGTGTCGCTCGTCGCCCAAACCTCAGTGGTTTATTTGGAAGAAAAACTCTTCAACCACCTGTTGTAATTACGCACTGCTGCTTGGTTGCAACAGCGTGGACCACATAATGTGCCTGTTACCACATCCCCACACCGCTGACTTACCTTGAACTGCCTCGAGGGTGCGCTGCCTCATGGCTACATCACTGGAAGATACAATTTGTTCCTGGTGTGTTTGACATGCAGGATTAATCACATACATTCTACTGATGGAAGTCAAACACTCAAATTATTTGCTGACATTGTAAAGAATTTTAACGGATAACGACAAAAATTACACATATTAAAATGTAAACCCTCATTAACAAGTCACATTTCTTTCGAGCATTTGACCCCTGACCTTAGACATCAACTATATGTGGTCGATACCAGTATGTGTCAACAAATTTACAATTACAGAGTTGGATGTTTGTAGGAAACCCTTCATTCACGTATTACCATTAACGTAAACCTGTTTATAACATTGCTGTAGGGTTTTGATATATTAATTACATTCTTATTCCCATTTATTAAGGACTTATTACATGGCTGGATTAAACTGTTATGAGGTCCCAGGGCAAACATTTGCTGTTGGGCCCTGACTGAACTTCCACCTAGCACTCTCTCTGCAACATGTGGGTACCACGTTACCTTGAGATTTCTAATAACTCTAGGGCCACCAACACATGATGGAATTATTCATTATGCTAATTTAAGCTAATTTCATTACTCACAATTTGTGCATAAAAAGATACAAAAAATAGACGTACATGTACAAGACAAGTGGAGGCTAAGGATCAGTGTGGCTCACTGTAGTTGATGCTGATTTCATTGCTGCATGGTCAATATATGATATACAGATAAACAGAAAATTAAAACCAGCTGACATGCAGAGACTTGGCCTTGTGTGGCCCCTCAGGTGATGAGGCTCTGCTCTCAATGCCTGGTTGATAAAATAACCTCACTGGTTGACATTGGGAATGGCAAACCTGATGGTTTATTACAATTCATCAATGACTTACTATCATTTATATCAGCCCACTTTATTGTAAAACACTTATTAAAAATTATTAACTTATGTCTTATTAACATGTAACAGTATAGACTTGATGGTTCATTAAAAAGTGTGTGTGTGTATATGTGGTTGTGTCACAATGCCAGCGCCTTAGAAAATTGTTACGGTGAGAAAATTTGGAAAATCAAGTCCAAGTTGTTGCCACTGGATGACGTTTGAAGTACTTACTCGTGTTCGGCGGCGCGCAGAGCTTGAATTACTTTTTAACTGGATGAAACGACTGTCTGGGAATGACCCCAGTGTGTAGAAGTGATTAAGGGGACCCAATTTTGCCATAATCCAAATGTGTTTTCATAATGACTTTGAGTGGTGTTCCGAGTGATATTAAGTAGTGTAAAGCTCTCTGGTGAAGCTTTTTACAACGGCTGAGCGTAGCACTTCTGTTTTGCTATTTCTCTTGGTCGGCCTGTTTTTAAGCATCTCGACTATAATTGTATCATTCAGTGGGTCTTAAATTACTCAGTCGCCCTTGTCAGAGCAGATGAAAGTGAGTGTGATGAAGACAGAGGGCCCCACAGTGGCATCCCCGTCAATTCCCTGTGAGAATAGGTGTGTGTGTGGCGTGAAGCGCTGGCAGTGAGGTAGAAAGCTGCAAAGTTGTTGTTGGCTCAGCCGGAGCGGTCTTCGTTTCCCAGTTTCTTGGATGTTCCCCCCGTATTTCAACCCGTAGCCCCCCACCCCGAATGGAGTGTGATTTACTGTCTTGTAAACACATAGGAAGTAGCATTGAAAATGGTTTAACAAAGTCAATAAAAGCAGACATCATTCCTGGTATCAGGGGGTGGTGAGGGGGAGTCTGGGGTGGCTGAGGGCAGGTATCCTCCCCCATTTCTACACAACCCCCCCCCCCCCCCCCCTCCCCTGCACATCCATCCCTCCATCTTCATCTCTTCTCCCTGTCTGTCATCTGTGTCCTCTGTTCCTTCTCTCTCTCCTCTTTATGTTTCTCTTTATCCCTGTTTTCATATCATCCTCCCGTTTCCCTCCTCCAGCCTGCCTCCTCCTAACTCCCTCGCTCTTTCTGCCTTTTTTATTTCATGCATTGGGCAGAGGACAGCCAGAGCAATGGCTTTAACAGACCTACCTGCAGGGCTGCTTAGGGCGGCTCTTTCATCTGGGCTCTGGAGAAAGAAGCCCCCGGCCCTGAAACAGCTGTGTGGACCTGGGAGTGAGAGGACCATGAAAAACGCAGAGAAGAAAGAAAGGAAATTCAATGGTCCTCTGGGAATTGTACCTCCCCTTGCCTCTCTCTTGCTCTTTTTCTCCCCCCCCTCTCTCTATGTATGTCTTCTTCTCCTTTATCTCGCGCACACGAAAGTTTTCCTATTTTGAAGAAATATCATTTTAATCGTTCTTCCTCATCTCCGTCTGTTGCTCACGCTTCTCAGATACTTATTTTGTTTAAACTTTTCTCACAGTTACAACTTGTCTCTCTCAAACTTGAAACAACCCAGGTTCAGATTCACATTCTTCTTTCCCAGACGCTGTCTTTCATCATTGAATCATCAAATTCCATGAAAATAAAAGACAGATAAATGATTGTCTCATAATAAGCTGGCAATGTAATAAAGAGCATAGCTGTATTTTGTGAATCTTTGGATTTAATGGTTTGTTTTTAGAAATGTATGTCTGTAGTCATAAAATAAATCGTATTGCTCTGTAAGATTTTCAAGTGCAGGTTTAGCTAAAAAGCTAAAGATGTTTGAGTTAATCAACACTGTTCTCCCTCACTGCTGTAAAGGGTTTGTACACTACAACGGAGTCTGTAAAGCTTTACCTGAATGAGACCTGACCGGATTTGTCAGTCATCTGCCTTAAGATATAACCACAATGATAACAATTTGAACATAGCTTAGAAAATATGACAAACATCACAAAAAGCCAGAGAAATAAACATCTTTGACATGAACTAAGTGTCACCTCCAAAGTTTATTCTAACCTAAGTACTTGCCAGGTATAATTGTATATACTGGGTTTACATATTAAACACTGTTAATATATTTCATATATAGTCTTATCTGCATTATACTGTTATAATTCATGTCATTCATAGGTTTTAAACTTAGGCTGTAAATAAAAATGGACAACATGACAGCCCTCAAAAGTGAGGCCAAAACATCTGGATCATCCCCTGGTGGTTGGCTGCAGTACAGGTCATAAACCCCGCCTCCTAAAAACCAAAAAGTCAAAGTACACATTAAATAAATTTTTCCCAAAGAGGGTTTCTGTCATTGTAGGTATATATGTAGTTCTCATCACACTGATGGTTGTTGAAGTGTTCACATTTGGATAGGTTTGGTTTTGATTAGTTATTTGATGCTATACAAATGGCCTGAGACTTGAGATGATTGACTCGTTATTGGTCAGTCGGGTGCATGGGCGGAACCTTGACACTGCACAACTACCTCTGGCTCCAATTGACGTCCACAGCACAAGATGGAAGATATTTTGGCTTGGAGATATTCTGGTTTCATCTTTGTACAGCGTGAAGAAGGGGAGATGTTTGGTTAATTTCTATTTAGAGTCAATGGTTTTAAACAAGCATTTCAAATTAATTCTTGACCACTAGGGGGCAGAAACCTACAATAAACATAATCACGACAGGGATAAACCTTAGGCTAATCCAGTTGTTTTGTCTAACTTGTCAGCAAGTAACGGCCAAATTACACATCAAGCAGACACAGCAGCATTACCATCTTATTCAATGTTCCAGCTAATTATTGAGTGTAATATCAATTGTTAGTTCTGTTTTGGTCTCTAGCTGTTTCTAGTTACTTGATTTTCTTCATCATCAAATGGCTCTCAGTTTGTAAATGGGAAAAAACAAACAAACATTGAAGTGAAAGAAGCTCAAGTTGAGTAGATCTGCAGAGGTCAGTGTTAATTATCAGTGTTGTCAGCACTACACACAGCACTTTTCCAAAAACATATTTATTTTCAGGTCACCAGTTTATTGCAGGACTGACACAAGGAGACAAACAACCATTCACACTCACCATCACACCTACGGTCAATCAACTCAATATCCATGTGTTTAGATTGTGGGAGGAAGCCGGAGAAATCCTATGCAGACACAGTGAGAACATGCAAACTCCACACAGAAAGACTCCAGCTGAACTGGGATCCAAACTGGGAACCTTCTTGCTGTGAGTGCTAACCAACACACCCCAATGCCACATTTGATTCAGTTAATGACAAATGTTAATACAGGCTTAAAGATTGTTCAGTTGACCACAAATCACTTTGAGAGTCCTGGGTGGGCTGGAGCCAATCCCAGCTCACATTGGGCAAGAGACAGGGGACACCCTGGACATGCTGGATGATTGTTTATGTAAATCGTGTTCGTGTGGCAACACTGACACAATGCTAACCCTGGCTGGCCTCTATCAATACAAGCTGTTTCTAAAATGCAAGAAAGAGGGACTGGAGTTTTGGAGCTGAACGTAATGTCCCTCATGCATCATCATCATCAGTGAGATCACTCCTGGTTTTAAAATTCCTCACACTTCTCCAAGAGGTGGGATATAATATAAAAAAGAGCAATTGGTGAGAATCTATACCCCATGGGTGCTGTTCGAATATCTTCTCTGTTTTATAACTGCCTTGTCTTAGGCAATCCTATTGTTGCCCCTCAGTACATACACCAGCCACACCATGCACAGCTTGTATCAGATGATTTGTTCTGTGTGGGACCGTGTTGTGCTTGTTGGGATGTATCGGTGTAGTCATGTCGGTAAAGATTGCTTTAGATTGCCAAGTGTGCAGTTATGGCAATCTAAAGTTGTATATGTATCTTTTATTGGTGTGTATGTGTGGAAATAAGATTGGTCATACGCTGAATCTTATGTAATTAACATTCTTATTGTGCTGGACGTCCCAGCTAACAGGTGTGTTTGGGTGTTGATGGACATTTATTCCTATTAATATCATGTGTGACCCATGAGTGTTTTCCTACTTGCTAGATGTTTACTGTTAATACATCTTTGGAGGTGGGGATAGTGGCCTTCCATTGGTCACTCGGATGTTTTTTCCGTGCGTACATTTTGATACTTTTTAAACACAATACCCATGTACTATCCACTAACATAGAGGAGGCGGGGTTTATTTACCGCTGACAGCCAGCAGTCAAGATGTTTTGGCTCTACTTTTGGGGAGAAGGCATGTCGTTCATCTTTATTGTCAGTTTGTGAGGATAATTAGTCAAGTGAAGGAAGGACGAAGGGAAGAGGAAGAAACTTTAAGGAGCAAGAGAAGTGAAAGCCTCTTCCAAAGAGATAGCTAACATGTGTGATCATATTTGTTTAATCTGTACGAAAACCAACCTGTGGAGACTTTTTTGGATTGATTAATTGGTTTGTGTACATTGTTTTGGCTTTAAAGGTGCTGGTGAGATGATTTTTATAAACCTTTGAACAGGGCTGGACTTTCACTTTCCATTTACTGAGTTAGACAGCATACCATGTCTTCAATGTTTTTTTAAACATCATTATCTTATCAAACACATTAAGTCCAAAAAGACACAGAAAAAGGAATGTGATCACAAGTATTTTTCTTATTAAAACAACATCAACAGAACTTAAAATACCAAGAAAAATCAAAGCATACATTTTCCATTCCCATACTGTCAAGTGTTTTAAAGGCCACTTAACAGAGGGGACTTTAATAGTATCATAACACTTATGGATTAATAGTTAAGTATTCCAGCAGCACTGTTTCCTCCCTCACTTTAAAGCCAACTTTAGAAGATGTAAAAAACTGACCTGTGAATCACCTGGTCCTTCTCTCTCTCTCTCCCTCTCTCATTCCTACTCCCCCACCCTTCCTTCCCAGGAGGCTCCGCACAGAGAGCGAGGCCGCAAAATGTGAAACGAAAAGGGGAAGATGAAGGGATGAGGAATATAGGTGCGGTGGGGGTGGCTGGTTAACACAAGGGGCTGAGCGTGGCAGATAACAGAGTGAGAAAGCAGAGAAGGAAAGTCCACTCTAAAGGAGGGAGGGAAAGAGTCAAGAGAGTGGACGGGGCTGGTGTTGAGTGCTGTTGTGTTTGTTTAGTCCCCTTCAAAGGCAGGCTTAATTATTTTACCATGCTGTGGCTGCAGAGACCGCAGGATTCATGGGCTGCTCTCAGCCCCTATCTCTTCCAACCAACCGAGCACTTAACCCTTTGTCTCCCACAAAACACTTCAAATGTTCACATTCAAGAGGACATCAAGGTTTAAATAATTTGCCTGGTCAATGGAGGTAATGTTGAAATACACCATAGATTATCACTGTTTTGTCATTTTTGTAAGTTTTCCACCACTGGAAGAGTTGTGATTATTAAAATGTCTCATCCCATCACACACAAAGAGCGAGCTGATGACTGTGCACTGTCTAAGGCTGGACTGATGCTTGCCGCCTGCAAAACAGCTTGCTTTTTAACAGTGGGTGCAACAAATGTGTGTAATAAATAAGTCAGTAACAGTGTCACAGTATGTTAAAGTGTAAACTACTCATAAAAAGGCAATTTAGACATTAAAGGAACAGTTTGACATTTTAGGAAATGCAGTAATTTGCTTCTCTTGCCAAAAGTTAGGTGAGGAGATTGATATAGCACTCTTTGTGTTGTACATCAAATATAAAGCTGGAGCCAGGAACAAGTAACTTATGTCATAAAGACAGGAAACAGGAGGGGAAAAGTCAGGCTCTGTCCACAGGTAACAATATGCCTAGCATCACCTCTACAGTTCACTAACACAATATGTATTGTTGATATTGTACAAGAGCTAAAGTTGTTGTCGAACAAAGTACTCCTTCATCTTGCACTTCAATGACAAACTTCAATTGTTTTATAATAAATAATATAATAATATATAATTATAATATAATAATAAACTAATTTGTGAGTTAGTGGAGTATATTTTAAATATTAAGAAAATGTATACTATTTGAATGCTGTAATTACTATTAGAGTTCTGTATCCTGGTCTGAACCAAGGCTCATGTCTGTTACACCGTATTTAATCAGGTTAGTTTTTGTTTGACATTGTAATTTAGGCAGCCCACTGAAGACTATTGGATAACACACATACATCCTGTCGTCATCATTTACATTGTTGGTTTGTAGACAGGCATGTGTCTGGTGTTTGTTGTCAGTTCAGTGGGGTCTTTCCATTTGAGTGGCGAATATTAATTAACCAGTTCATGTAATATAATAACGGTATTGCTACCAGCTTCACAAACTTCCAGTGCAGTACTTAACACGAGTTTGAATGCATCAAATGAATGTGCTCTTGGGTCAATCATTATATCCTTGGAGCCAAAGATTGTAAGCACCTCTTCCAGACTGAGCAACTCTGTTTATAGAGAGACAAGTGAAGCTTTCACTTTTTTTTCTCATCTACTGTTTGATGCTGTCTCCACTTCCTGTAGTTGGTCCAAAAGTCTGACCTATCCAAGTGTTTGTTGGTCAGGACCATGGTCCGAGGCACCTTTCACACCTGGTATTTTGGTGGTATCTTTTCACTCTGAGATTATTCCTTTATACCACATTGCGCACACGCACACAAACACACACACACACACACACACACACAAATAGCAGCCAACTCACTATGTCCAAATCTGTGGTCACTTGACTTTGCTTCTAACGTTAACAGTCCCAGTGTTTGGCCAGCTGTCCAGCTAGCTGTGCTGCTATCGTTACATTGTCAACGCACTGGATGGGTTTGGGCTCTATAAATATGTCGGAACAGAGTCCAATAAACCATTTCAATCTGGACACATAGTTAAGGAACCAGATTTTACCAGTTCTCTTTAATTTAAAAGATATGGTAAAGGCTTACACTTACTAGATATGTGACACATTCATAGCATATCTATGAACTCACCATTTAAAATATGTAATACTTACTCAGTATTATGTGTCAGTACATCTGGACCATAATAGTTTAGACGTGAGTGCAGCTGTACTGTAACTTAGCTGAAACAGCCCATTTTGATATTTAAAAAATGATTTAAAAATACTCTAATTTGTTTTCTGGCTTTTATGTTTAAATTGCATGGCTACTTTTCACTCCATTTTTACAGCAGCGGTGTCACACACAAAAGCACAAGGTTCTAGAACCTTTAAACTGAGAGACTGCTTCAAATAAATTGTATAACAGGAATAGTGTCAGTGATCTTGTTCACTCAGTCCTGGCAAGCACACAGCAGATCACTTTACATCAAATGGGAATGCCACTCACTTTAGGAATTTATATATATTATTGCTATGGTCTAGACAGTCTAGGACAGATGTCATGGAGAAATTGGACCCTGTCCATTAAAGATTGAACAATGCAGCATGGTGAAGGTATCTTAAAGTGGTAACTGTGTATGTTAACAAGAAAATCCTCTTTTTCTCAAAAACGTGAAATTGAGTGTCGGGTAATTCGGCTTATTCCCTGTGTAGTATCCCTGTCTGTGAAACTCGGTTGTAATAAGAAGCACTATTTAAGTATAACTCAAGGCGCATTGCTTCAGTATTATCAAATGCCTACATTTATTTTAGGAAACCTTTTAAGAAATTTTAAGCATTTTCTATCTGTATTTGCAATGGTTTAATGGTTAAAACACTTCTCCCCACTGACAGGTTTAACTCCACTTTCTTTTTTCTTAAAACTAATATTTTAAGAGTCCTTACTAGATTAAATGACTTGTAAGATTTCCTGCGGTGTGACAGCACCCAGGGTGATTTTTCTGGGAATACCATTTTCTGCTTCATAACTACCAATAATACAGACTACAGCTCATCGGGGTTTAAAAAGAAATAAATACTCTGGGGACTCGCAAAGTCACTCCTTCATCTGCTGAACAGTTCCAGATTTTACTTCTCAATGGCATCACAGCGTTGAGGCTTTACTTGCCATTGTGCTGAGCTTGTTCCTTGTCCCATTGACTGTACAAACAAATAATTTAAAACAATCAGAGAAAACAGTCCCAACGAAGAAGAAGCTCACTTATGTGCCTCACATTTTATTGTTTGCTCTTAAAGCTAATTAAATCCTTACGGCTAATAACTTCATGTAATGTCTTTAAAATTACGATTAAAGGCAAAACATTCTCTCCACAGCGCATGGGAAATTCATTAACTCATAATAACTTCTTATAGTTATAAAGCCTTTTTCCGCTTTGTTTTTAACAAAAGTATATCAGAATATTTAAGCAAAACCCCACAGATGTGAAAAGTCCAGGTCCAATTAGCCAAAATGAATTTGCAGACAGTGTGACATTTAATCCAGAGGTCCATGTTTAAACTTTCCTGAATCCCAGCAACTCTGATCAAGGTCTTCCAGCTCCGGGGAGGCTGCTCTGTTCCTGACCCTGCTCTCTCAACAATTTCCTCTTCAGGGATTGACATGCTATCACAAGAAAAAAAAAAACGGAAAAGAAAATCCTCACTTCACCACCTCTGATAGACAGCACACAGGTTTCTGTTGGACAGGGAGCATCATGATAAATACAAACACAGACTCCTCTTAATACATAGTGTCATCGACAAATTCTAAAGGTAATTATTTTCTTGTAAATAACAACATTATGGCAATATCAGTCCATCACTCAGTGGGTCCAATATTCTCGTCTGACATATCTCATTAACTACTGGATGAATTGCTATGACATTTTGACCAGGAATTCAATGGATGACTCCTGATGCCATATAGCGACCGACTTTTATTTCAGCCCGACCATTCTGTTGAAATGTGGGTTGGAGTATAAAGTCTCCATAACTGTTGGGTGGGTTGCCATTTAGTTCAAATACCCCGTAGCCTATATGCTGTATGTCATTCTGCGCTAAACATGTGAGACTTTAACTTACCATGTAGCACCACCATCACCATCAAATTAATTAGGTGTATGGCGAAATTACATTCCCAACAGCTTTACCTTGTTCAGGCCTTATAAGCAAAAGCTAGCAAGCCAACACATTGATCCGAGATTATGAACATTGCAAACATAGATGAAATCAGGTATATGTCCATTTTGCTTTTATTGCATTTTGTTCATCAAATAATAATGATAAAAAAAACAGTTTCGACAAAAAGAAGCTAAATTTGTAGAAACTTATTTTCAAAGTAAAACAGCTTCACCTGCTTGTTCCCTGAAGTGAATTCATGTCATGATAAACCAAATTCAGAGTGTGTCTTAATGTTACATTAATAATACAGCACATCACTGGAGACTGACTTAAGTGACACTTAGCAACCCTGACCCTCAGGCTAACACATGCTCATGCTACTGTGAGCTACCGTCTACTGCCACTGTGTTCCATAAAGTTTTTATCGTCCATGCAGACAGTCAGGCCTCATACCTTTAGCTGCAGTAGTGGAATGCAATTCAGTTCTTTCTCTCACGCGAATATTTCACTCTTTAGTTTGTGTACCTGTCACTCGGACTCTGTAGCTCGTGATAGTGACCTTCGTGGACCCAATAGATTGAATGAATTATTAGGGAAACGCTGTGATATTAGGATTTTGTTAAAGCCACCAATATATCTAAGTACAGCCTCATAGATCCTTGCATGACTATATAGACTCTCTTGTCATTGCTCTCAGTCTGGAAGGTCATAAGCACACAAAGTTTCCATGTCAAATTGTGCTGAACATTTTATTTAAACTTCCCTCGATCTATCTATAACATTCTATTATGGTACCTAGGGCTGGAAGCTGCTGTCTAATCCCACCAGCTCTCTTTGACAAAATCACTCTCAAAACTGCAGTAAAAGTCACTGTCAAGCGGTTGTATCGTGGAAACAGGACCCCTCCACTCCTCTCCTTCTCTTCCGATTTCACTTCATCTTTCCCTCTCTTCCTCTCTCCTGTCTTTTCCATCTCTGATCTCATTTTCTATCGCTGTCTCTTATGTCCCCCCCCCCCCCCCCCACTGCCCGATCCCTCCTTCCTGTACCCTCCTCTCTCCCTTTCTCTTTCTTCTCCGACCATTTATCTGTCTCTCGCTCCCTGCTGTTATTCTCCCCCTCCTCCTCTTCCCTGTTCCCTTCTTTCCTCTCTACTCTGCAGCCTGTGGAACCAATTAGAGCTTGTAAGCAGGGGCCTTTTGCCCCTGTCGTGTGGTCGGTTTAACCTGGTGCTCCAAAAGGACCTCGCATGATAGCGCGACCACCACCACCTTGCCTGCCTCAGTGGGTGGGTTTGGGACAGTGGGGTTGGGGGAGGGGGGTGCAGCTATGTGACCGTAGGCGCTCAGGGACCACCAGGCCTCTCTTGATCCACTGTCCTGGGCATGACTTGTTTTAAAAGAGAAAAGATGACAGCTCGTTGAAGCCAGGGTTGATTTTTGAACCGTCAGTAACATGAGATACTGTGTAATAGGCTGTAAACTTTTCATCAACTCGCCCCATCCTTATCTTTTCGAGGCTACTAGAAGTTGCGGGGCAAGTTAGGATATGGTTCATCCTCTTCAGCAGTAAACAAACTCCTCTTTTAGCACCAGACCGTCTCCTTTCACCCTCTTTTCACCCTCACCCCAACTGTCAGGAATGCTTTTAACAATTCACTGTCGGACGCGGAGCAACACGGGACTCTGGGAGATTGTCGCATTCCAAAGGGGAGCGTTTTTTAGTTGCTCTTCACGTGTCAATCAGCGACGCTATCTCCTTGTCACCCCTTTAAAACCCCCCCACTCTAAGACACACAAACACCGACTCTTTGAGCCTGCAGCCCGCTTTGCTGCGTCTCGGTTTGAGGACACAGTCATCGATGTGTTAAGAGCCTAAGAATGCAGGCCTTATGGCGGGTGTAGGACACACAAACATAGTTTTCTCAGACTTCACACAAAGGACTCTTCCACCTCCAACATCTGTGATGTGGGTCACTGAGGAGCAACTCTTCTCTGGTGACATATACGCAGCAGAGTAGCAGGTCGCTTCTAACAAAGAGTCTCTGAGGGAGAAAACTGAAACTATAGGTTTCCAGCCCCATAACTTGTCAATGCTGTGTTTTGCACGCATTATGATTTCATGTGGGTTTGGTTCCAGACACTTAACCTTCTGGCGCTTTAATCCATAGAGACGATACTAAATATTGCAAAATCAATCCAAGTATGCAGCTGATATTTATTTCTGTAGCTTGATCTGGAATGATGAGCAGAAAATTGTGTCTCAACTGGAACACACACACACACACAAACACACACACACACACACACACACACACACACACACACACACACACACACACACACATCCTCCCCCGTACAGTTGGGATAACAGTCCTGGTGAAATTCCTTGGCACATTATCAGTGCGTTGAAAGCACCTGTCTGGGATGTGACAGTGGCAGTTAGTGACAGTTCCCCTTTAAAGTGGGGGCAGTGGCGGTGGTGCTGATGTCGGGGGTAAATGGTTGATCCATCTGATACGAGTCCTGCTGAATACTTGACAGAAGCTGTCAGTGAGCCGAGGGGTGGGTGGTGCTTATCGATCAAACACCCCTCCTATCTGCTTGGTGACCTTCACGTCCTGAGGAGGGCTGTTTGGGTCGGGAGGTTGTAATGGTTGACACGGTTGGGTGTCGTCTTGTGATTGTGAAAGTTAATTCATTACAACATCAGAGCTTGTGTGCAAATTCATTTGTTAGTTTGTTTGTGTGAATGTGTTGCTACTCAAAATGTTCTTATTAACTGTATGTGCTCTATAAAACTTAGTTATACGAAAAAATTTGTAATTTTATCCTAAAATAAAACACATATTGAAGTCTTATTAAACTACTTATTACTTTTTTAGTTAAGTAAAAACATATATTTAAAAACAAACTGAATTTCCACACTTGTGTATTTTTAATGTATAATGTATTAAGACTTCAATTAAAGGTTAAAAGGTCTGCACCAAAGTAAGATTTACTGTAAAGTATACAAAAGTACAGAAAACTGAATGTATGTATTACGTTTCTTTTCAAATTATTATTTATACTGTTGCAGCTTTATAGTATAGTATAGCTGTGGTGCTACAGTATATCTGCTTTAATAAAATACATACACTCATGATATTGTCACTTTTTAAGGGGATATAGTATTTTAATAGGACATTTGTGGCTTAGTTAAATTTTCTATGATGAAATCTTAGATATTACCAATTATTACTATACTTACTACTGTAACTTTAAATTATATTAACAAACTATAATAAAATGGTCCCTACTACTCAACAATTATTGATTCATTTCTCCCAATCTTTTTTTTCTCCTCAATTTGTCTGTGCCCCCTCATGTTCAAATAGTTTGTCTACAAGAAATTACAATACAAAGATAAATGCAGATCTTCCCACTGAGAAGCTAAAACCAGCATTTTTCCTAGTGTTTAAAATTAATTTTAAGTTTCAGCTTCAATCCCAAAAAAGTGAGCACTGATTAACCAACTTGAGAAAATGGCTTGTGCTTGTTAAGTAATTGAGCCAGCACATTCCTATTTGTACGACATGTTTAACTCCAGCGATGCATCATATATGAGCTACTTGTACATTTTATTTGTTAAGCCTATAACTTACTCTGCAAAGTCACTACAGCTGTTGAATAAATTAAGTGAAGTTAATAAACAGCTTCCTCTGCAAACTATGTAAATACATCTGTAAAATATTTAAATATTGTAAATATTCAGTATCTTAGCAAATGTGCTAAATTACTCTCATCTATTTCTTCAAACCTAGTCTTTTTAACCAATCCCAAGGCTGCTTCTCTGACCTCCACCTCCGCACACACACACACACACACACACACACACACACACACACACACACCATACACTATGAGCACTGTAGGTGATCCTGAATTTTTTATTTAACCCTACTTTCCTCAGATCTGGTGCAGTGCCACAGTTTATTTTGGCTGGAGAGGTGGACGCTGGTGAAACCAGCAGCATGCAAAGAGCTGAAGAGAGAGACAGAAAAAAAACAAGTGAGACACAGGGACACCCAGTCATCTTGCGGTTGACCATAACCAGTGTTTACCCTGGACAATGTTGGGCCACCGGTCATCACAGCACCATGCTGCACGACTGTCAAAACACAGGGACTGCATGTAACCGAGAGTGAGTGGACGCTTTAAAATTGTGGCTTTTGTATGGAAGTTTTAAGCGTCTGATCATCCTGATGAACTGTTCACTTGAAAGACGTCTGTCTCCACCTCTTGGTTGTGTGAAAGGCAGCAAAGCCCTTTCATTCCAGTCAAGATGTGAGTGGAGACTGAGAGTAAGGGGTCTGATGTGTGGTTAATTGGCTCCCCCTGCTGTCTCCTGAGCTCCTCGCCACTCTGTGACAGCTCTGCATTAAATGGCTTCATGTGACTGCAGAGGATCAGCTCAGCTCGTGTGTTAGAGATACATTCACAATTTAAAGGACGATATGAAGACGTATAGATAAATATGTTCCATCACATCTGTATTTCTGTGCACACACACACACAATTCTTTACCCGCCACCGGGACACACATCCTTCCACCGGCGTCCTCCCACTTTTCTCCCTCTCTCCATCCTGATCTATAAATACTCTCTCATCAGCAGTGGTTGGCTGCGAGAGGCGTCGACCCCGGTCTCTCTCCGTCCAGCAGAGCTGTGATTTATGGGGGCTCAGGCTGGCGCTAACCTTGCACTTGGGCCCTGGCAGTATAAATGATGGCAGGTCAGTGCCACTGTGGATGGAGGGGAGAGACTCTCTTTCCCCACCTCTGGCTCTCTCTCCCTCTCTCTCTCTCTCTCTCTCTCCTCTCTGTCCTGTTATCATCAGTGTGATGGAGACATCATCATCGCCTCCTGGGACTATAAATAGTGCTGGATCAGGTGACAGTGCCAGCCCTGGCCTTTGATGGGAGCTTTAATTTCATGCCTAATTTCTCTCGGCACAGAGAGGATCGATGCTGCCCTGCGTGTGCTCCCTATCCCTCTGCTTCCCTCTGCTGCAAAGACAGAGAGCAAAGAAGGACGAATGCTCACTGCTGACTGATGAGCAGGCGCCGAGACATTTAGCTTACCTGTAAACACACGTGTGCGGCATCCTTCACAGGCCACAAAGATGGTGACAGGTAGAGGAAAATGCCGGGTTAAGAAGCACACGCCGAGATCCTTTTTCCGCTGCCACAGATGACTTCCACAATCAATACAGCCGGAACAGATAGCTTTGGAAGTGAGAGCAACAAGCAAAATATAGCTACCCACCTGTGTGTTGTGTGTGTTACACATTGCCATGGTGATAAATATAAGCCCTCTGTCCCCGCTCGCAGCCCCAGGGAGGCATTGAACTCTAGCCCCTCCATAATGACTTTGTCTACCTATCGATCCGGCTATGATCCATGTACTGTAATTCTTATATCATCAGCCCCGGCCCCGGCAATAACTCCAAGTCATATTTCGGGGCCTCCCGTCCGCTTGACAACTTAATGATGCAGGGGTCCTTGCCGCGTTTGGACTTTTACCACCCCCTCCACCTCCTCTCCCTCCCTTTTCCTACTGCTCCTTCCCCTGCAGGGCTCTAATTTCACCTTGTTCTTCCAGACTAATATCAGCACAGGCACAGAGAGGCTGTTCTCTCTAAGGCCTTCCCACTTTGAACCACACATCCTCTCCTTTTCACCTCTGCGTGTTTGCAGTGTAGCACAGGGTTAGTGTCTGGGACTGCTGTGCATCTGTCTCTGATTTGGAGCACAGCCCCTGCAGGCTCCTGAGGAGTCTCAGGCGTCCCTCTTTAGACCCTGTTCTTTTTCTCCCTTTGAGCCACAGCTATATTTCATTGTCATTTCAACCCTCTCTTCCTAGCCTGGATGTAATAGCGAAAGATATATGGGCCCCTGCTTCTGCGGCCTTCTGAGCTTCCTCAGCCTTTTATAAAACACTGTCAGAGTGACAAAACAGCAGCCCTTGGGTATTCGGGCACAGATGCCCCCTCATCCCAAGGCAATTTCTCAATATCCTGCGCTGATCCTTTTAGCAACGAGATAACATCTGGGTCCTTGGACAGGAGGAGCTGGAACAGTCATCCTAGACAGAGTCGTAGCTCATCTCTATAGCTCTGTCTGCCCATGAGCCATAGGCTGTCTGTCAGCTCTGTTTTTATAAGAGCTGATTTAGGGAGCAGCCCTTGAATCCTGCTCCAATAGAAAACTACAGGAGCATGCCGGGCTGATCCAGCACCGACGCACCTGATACGGCTAAACAAGGAGCTCCAGAGTGTCGGAGCAAGAATTTAGGGGGGGGGGGGGGGGGGGATCGGTATGTGTCTGTGTTTTAATCCACCACCGTCTCTGTTATAAAGAGTCTAATGATGTTCCACCTGGCCGCAGAGACACATAACAACCCTATACCTCTGAGACCTGGCCCTGATTGAGATGTGAGTAAGAGAGAACAGGAGAGAGGGGGGCGGGGGGGGGGGAGCAGATGAGTCTTTGCAGACAATTAAAGCTGCATGTGTCTGTCCCGGCTCCTCTACTTTGTTCCTGTCACTCGGCCTCATCCCCGGTGACATCCATCCTCCTCCTCCTCTTATATGCATCTACCTCATTTTCCTCGCGGCTCCCACAAATTCTATCTTCTCCTCATCTCCATCTCTGCTCCTCTCCCCCCCTCTCTCTCTTTCTCTCTCTCTCTCTCTCTCTCTCTCTCTCTTTCTCTCTCTCCCTCTCTCTTTCTCTCTCTCTCCCTCTCTCCCTCTCTCTCTCTCCCTCTCCCTCGCCCTCCTGCACTCCGCAGCTCTCTCTCCCTCCCTCCCGCCCTCCCTCTCCCAGCCTTAATTGGGAGTCAGGGAGAGCAGTGGAAATCGCATTAACGCGGGCCCTGCCTGGGTGTGCCATCCATCTTCTTTTTTATTACGCCGCGCCGGGGCTGCCTGGGCGCTGCCGTTCGATTTGTCACCGGCCTCGTTCGCTGATAACAGGCATTTGTCATCGCCTTGCCTCCCTGTTAATGTTATCATCTCCTCCCTGACAGCCGCCCTCCGCCGGGGAGCGCCGGCGACAAAGCACATCCGTCAAGCGAATATTTCCACGGCTAAGGGGACCGCACACTGCAATAAGCCACATTAAAGCACTTATGAAGGGTGCGGGCACACGCAAGTGCGCGCGTCCGTGTGTGTGTGTGTGTGCATCTGCGTGCGTGCCCTGGTGCGCGCTTGGCACTGTGCTCCGCGTGCGTGCGCATACGCATCCTTGCAAAGACGCACGCACACTCCAGGAGCGTGTAGTGCGCTCGTCGAGGTGGGGGCCGACAGGGAGAGGAGGAGGTAATTTGTTGCAATTAATTACGCGGTGAGTGTGGCTTTGTTATGTGGGAGAGCATTTTATCTGTTGGAATGCTTCCTTCTCCAGACTGTGATGCTATTTGTTTGATTTATAGCTTGTGCCTGCCTGAGGCGGGGTGAGCCTGCCCGTGTGTGTGTGTGTGTGTTTTCACATGTGCACAATACTGTGGCATTATCCACAGAAATATACTGTAGTCTCGGTGACAAGGAGCCCTTTGTTTGGGAGTGATGTTACATATGAACAGCCACACAGTCCCTGTTTGTGTACCCCCCCCCCCCCCCTTGCAGGACTCACACTCTCCTATGTCCATTTGTCATTCAGCAGCAAATCACCAGCACCAGAGGTTGACCTTCCATCGACCACCTTCGCCCGAAAGTGCAGCGACACCCAGATTTACTGCGGCAAACCCCAAATACAATTCAGAAGTGATATGCTGATGTTTCTAACACAGGCCCAGTCGAGCCTCCTCTCCTCTCGTCTCTGTGGTGTCAGGACAAGCTGGGATGTGACAACATTTATCTGTTCTGCCTCAGCCGGGGGTTTGCCGGGGCCCCTCTGCAGGGGCTGACAGATGCATCAGCCAGCCTAAAGGCAGTGGGAAGGCATCAGAGAGAGCGGGGCGCCGCTCACCACCCATTCGTCAACATACTGTATGACTCCCAATTTTGCCAGAAAACATCACATGGTGTAGCAAATCTGCAACCTTGGCAGAGAAGTGCAGACATGAGATGATAACATCGTCACCCACATTGTGATCACACGGTTGAAAAATACCCTCTGAGGAAGATTTCTAGGCCAAAGAAAGCTTCACTTCACTGAAATGCAGCTCTTCCGAAAGCATTTGCAACCCTAGACAAAAAACAAGATTATGTTTAATTAAAAATAGATCGATACAGCGAAAAGCTGCAAGCATGTTGATTGGTTTCCTGTCTCTTACAAGTGAGGTGCAAGGCATTTAAAGATGTTTTCTTCTCTATCAAAAGGTCACATGTTGTCTGTTTGCAATCAGTCATTCCCAGAATGAAACAGTCTTCAGGAAGACTGGAGAAGTCTTAAGAAGACAATTTAATCACCTACCTAGAGTCAAATCAAGAGCTGCAGATCTCTGGACCACTGCAGACTTATTAAAACGTGATAAGCCCATCAATAAATCAATAAAATAGATAAAAACTTGATATAGATTCTTATAGCAGCTCCATAAAACACATGTAAATATTGAGCAAACACTCTCACCCTAAAGGTGCACTTAGTAGCTTATCTGGAATTTTTTATCGTTTATAATTACCAACAAATAGAGCAGCAGATGTTTAAGTCCCACACCAGCAGATTATTACACCCCCAGAAACTCCTCTTTGTTCCTCAAAAAGGTTTGTCATGAAAAAAATCCCCTCCAAGGAAAATGGCTGAAAAGTAACTCTACACATTCCCTCCTCCTATTGGATCTATGAATATGCTACTATGTTCACAGTCACCCCACCCTCACAGCGCCACCTGCAGCTGAGGAGACTTTTTCCAGCTACTGAACCCCACCCACAAGTTGACAGGATTGGTTTCTTAGGTTTGTGACATCACAACCCCTGGATGTCTGAATCCGTTGTTTTTAGTTCTCGCATTTGTCTACTGCAGTGTTAAGGGGGGAATAGTAAGCCATGGTTCTGACTGCTCTTTTCAAAATATATCTTTTTTCATATAAAAGCTAAACTATTCCAAATTAGATTTTCACTTGAGGGGACTTAACGTGTCTCTTTTTGTTGTTGTTCACAATCAGGAAATGTGTTAACTTCATCTACTGACGAAGGTCATGTAATAGGACTCATAAAAGCAACTAAATGGACATTGTGGTGAGACCTGTTTCCTAACTTGCTGTTTCCTGTGAAAATCAACTTTGCACTTTACAAGTATATTATTTGTTAACCAATAAGATAGCTGTTATTGATCGCGTTAAAACCCTTTATAGAGTAAAGCATGCTTTATTAGACTGTTGTACCTTTATTTGTTTTTTGCTTCAGCTTGAATAGAGGGTTTATTCAGGCGCTCAGTGTTTCCTCTCTATTTTTCTTCTGTAATGTCAGTGCTGGGAAATGTTTTACTTGGGTATTTGTTTCATGATGTATGGGTACGTGTGCTGTAATTGCAAGTGTGCAATTTTGTTATGTTTATGGTTGTTTTTGGTGAGAGGCAATAAAGCCAGACTGTGATATTTAGCTTCTGTGTGTGTGGAGGCAACATCCAGTTATTGGCATCACCGCAGCCAATTGAATGTGGAGCAAACATTGGCCCCAGAAGAAACTAAATTGCTGTGGTAGCTCAGAAAAGCTGTGCGCTGGTATTTTTGTGTGTTAGGCAGAAAAACTGTTTGCAGCCAAATTCTGCAGAATAATAAAGACGAGAGAGATTTTCATGTTCAAACATCCGTACATTTTTAATAGTCTTAATTTAAAATTATATCTCTCATTGTCAATCCACCATATTTTATACAAAGAGGTTTTGTAAAACATGCAACAGATAAAAAAAAAAGAAAAATACACAGAACATGGATCAAACTTGTAAAGTTGATTTGTTGTGATATATTGATTCATTATAACTCTTTAACAAGCTTTACGAACATTATGCCGATGTCCGGACAGGAAATATGAGATGACTACTACAGTAGTCACAATATTCAGCTCTCTTATGTAAAAAAGAGACAAAATCACAGAGGGACGAAAAGAAATACAAAACAAACATTTTTGGTCAAGGCATTCACCTTGAACTCAACAGTGTAAAAATGCAACAAAAAGCAAATGTGTGACCTTTTAACCACTGAGGGAAACGAGGAATGCTACCTCATCTTGTGGCCATAGTTCCACGTTTGTCTGGGTCGTACTAATCAAAGAAACCTTCGTTGAAGGTCCACCTCTACGTTCTTTCTCTATGGGCTCTTATTTTTCGTCACGGTGGCCGAGGGTTCCGTAGCCATTCATCATAGCCATTTTCAAATGACCGTTGGCAGTCAGCTCCTCTTCGTGTACCTTGTTCCTTGCAGCGAACATCTGACTGATCTCCATAAAGGTTTTGTTCTTGGTCTCAGGAATGATGAAGATGGTGTAGAGGGCCACGCCCAAGCAGATCGCACAGAAGATCAGGTAACAGTAAGGACCTGTAGCGTCCTGAAGAGGGAGGACATGCAGAACAACTGTGATTAAATACTACAAATACTTTAAAAAAAGTGGGAAATGTCCAAGGGAATTAAAAGGAGACAAATATGAACAATTCTGTCATAGTGAACTGACAGTTTCCATCTCAAAACACCTCCTGCTTACTGCAAGGAGACATGAAATGTGGGCAAAAATAGAATCCATAGACAGTGACAGGCAATAGATTGGCTAATTAAAGTGAATAAAAGCAGATCCAAATATGACAACAGATCTTAAAAAGCTAGCTATACTCTTGGTTTTCTACAAACAACTTCAGATTATATTAATGGATGGTCTTCAGAGAAATGCAGAAAAAAGTAAAAAAACAATTTGCATGATTTTTTATTGATTTGCGTCAGTATTGACCTTTCTTTTTGCTTTGTTTTGGTCTCCTACACCTCTTGAGAAAAATATCTGTCTCTTTAGCACCTGAATGCTCTGCTATGTTCACCAGTCCGCTACAACTGCTGTCTCTTAATGTAGTGATCCAAATCACCACATTTGAGGGCTTAAAACCAAAACAAGCTGAAAGATGCTAAAATGCTTTGTTAAATGCATGTGGGACTGTCACTACAAGTCGCATCTTGTACGCAAAAACATTGTTACAGATAGTTGTGAAAGCCTAGGATGAGAATGTTGATATGTGCAATTTTAAAGACGAAATTTATATTGTAGAGAATAGTTAATTGGGCCCTTTATAAACATAACACGAGAACAAGGTTTTGTTTACTCTTCAATGCCACAGTCTGATGGGAAAATTGTCTTCATTTTCAGTGCAGAGATGGTTCAGGACAGGATGTTTAGCCTAGCTCAGCACAAGGAGAACTGCAAGCATAGCTCCAAGTGAAAAAATAGTCGTCTGACTGCTCTGAAGCTGTTCTTTTTTTACATTTTGTCTGTGAAATTAAAACAGAAAGATTAAAGACCACATGGCTTCATAGCAAACTCATATTTTTAAGCTCTGTGTTCAGAATGTATGTGGGTTTGTTTTGTCTATTCCCACAGCTCAGGCTCTTGTTCTCCGGATCTGTTTGCCCATAATGCTGAGGATAATGAGGGAGAGCAAAGCTGGGATTTTAATTGGTAATTTTATTGGTGTTTTGGGAGTCACCTCTATTCGACTGAACCAGACAGCCTGTATGCCGTGTGTCTGACACTGAGCCATAACAGATCCTGGATTAAAAGCCAAGATGAACTCACCGCCTCACAATGCCAAACAAATAAAACCTTGGATTTCAGAATCATACGTCAACAGTCATTTGCTTTGACTCAAAAAGAAAGAAGTTTGCTCTGACCTCTAGGAAGGGGAAGACGAAGCCGATGGTGAAGTTGGACAGCCAGTTGAGGCAACCAGCCACAGTGTAGGCAGCCGGTCTGTGCGACTGCTTAAACAGCTCTGCTGTGATCAGGAACGGCACGCCAGCTTCGCAGGGGAGACAAAGTCATTTCATTTCACATTTTGACAACAGCAACAATCTGAGCTAATCATGGTTCACTCCACAGTCGGTTGGTTTGATCTAACAAGGCATCCCATCAAGCCGTCACCACACAAATCACATTTAATCACTCAGTACACTTGTGTGAATCTATTGGGTGTTGTGAAATTAACTTCAACGTCTTCATTCATCAATTAGTTTATCAATATTCCCACTCAGGACTGTTCTTTGGCAGTCATTCAAACCAAACAAAACATGAACAGAAATGAGCGCCACTGTGCTATTATATTACTCTCCCTTTATTCTGCATGTACTTGATTATGTGATCATTATTCCTCAGCGACCAAAGATTGACAAGAGAGGAAGATGCTTTTCAAGTTGGCCAAACTCCATCTCTGAGCCACAAGGAAAAGAAGAAAAGCTTCATCCGGACTTGTGTAATTCATGAGTTTGATATGTTGGAGATTTTGTCTTTAAACACACAATCCCTCATTGTTAGGTGTGAAAGCTGCGACGGAGAAATATACATTAGTAAAAGCTCTAATGATGACCCTTTCCAAT
This sequence comes from Limanda limanda, assembly GCF_963576545.1. NCBI lineage: Eukaryota > Metazoa > Chordata > Actinopteri > Pleuronectiformes > Pleuronectidae > Limanda > Limanda limanda. The sequence goes on along the minus strand of NC_083637.1, from coordinate 24,043,287 downwards.
GACGTCCTCATTATCTGTGCATGATAATTGCATGGAGGAAGGTTTAATATCAGCAAACCAATAACTAGGCCGTAATTTGTCAACATCTGTGGTATGTATTGGGGGCGGGGGGGATTTCGTGCAAAGCCAATCATATTCATCATAGCTAACTTATGAACAATGAGCCATTAAAAGTCTAATTGCAGCGCGAGAAACTTGTACGCGTGCTGAAGTATGGATTTTGCCGACGTGACGGATGATGCTATGTAAACCGCATTCGTCCCAATTCATCATCCTCACAGGTCCGCTCAACGTGGCACCAACATTGTAAACTACTGCCTGTTAATTCACTTCACTCAACTTATCCGGAGTACAAATGGTGGTGGGAATGGATGTGGTGTGGCAGGTCTAATTTCCTCATTTACAAGACTAATGAAATACAATATCTCTTCACAGTCAGAGGAGGAGGAGGAGGAGGGAGGGAGGGAGGGAGGGAGGGAGGGCGCCTGCTGTTGTGCGAGCATCCAGCAGAGAGCAGTGCTACCTTGCACACAGGACTGCACAGATCTCGTGTGAGGAGCTGGAAAAGTTGAATGTGAGTGTTTGAAAAGAGTTTTCAGGTGAGAGGAGAGAGGGAGTATTTACCTGGACCTATGCAGAAGCCTGCGATGATCCCAACAACGCAGCCCACACTGATGTAGCGCATGAAGGGCAGCTGCGTCTGTGATTGGTCAAACACAAGTCACGGGTCTGAAGTCATGGGTTCAACTGAGTTTTTCATAATTATTCATTTTACTATATTTAATCATTCTGATTATATGTAACATGAGAGACGTGATTAGTAGCATGTGAGGCTCCTGACATTTACTTCATAATTACCCATAATTACACACGTACAGTAATTACTGTGTTGTTTGGTTTCATGTTGTTTCTTGAACTGAATATATGTGAATTCATTTTACTCTTAAGCCAATAGGCTATTCTTAAAGATATTCTTATCAAATAAACATTAATTAATTAATAAACACAAAATAAAAATCATGTGAATAATGATAGTATATATTATTATTATTAGAAGAAGAAGAAGATTTTTTAGTTTATGTAAATTATGTTATTTCGATAATATCCTTAGCCTCAATAAATGAACTCTGAACTGTTTGTCCTGTGTGACAATGTGCAGGTTAGTATAATATAATATAATATTCCCACAGTATCAAGACATGAGAGGACATTGTACCTGGAGGAGGACGGACACAGTGATTCCTGCACAGCACACTCCCATGAAGAGGAAGCCGCCAATCATCAGAGGTCTCCTGCCCACACGATCGATGGTGAAACACTGAAAGAAAGGACAGAGGGCAGGAGCTGCTGTGATTGGCTGGCAATGTTACACATCATCAAAAAATCCAGACACAGTGGGAAAGTTGAAGTTTCATGTTCACAGAGATAATACAGGGATGTAAAACATTAATTTCATAAGACAAACAATGCTAGATAACCAAATAAAAACTAAATCCAAAGTATATGATCATTCATGACTGCATGCGGATTAATCTTATGAACTATTTCAACACTACTTGTTTGTTTTCACTTTAAAAACTCTACAACCATAAAACCTAAATGTAGATATTCAATTCGCAATGTAATAAAAACTGAGAAGAGCAAAATTTATAATGAAAATAATCACATTTGAGAAACTGCTAATCACCTTAAACTATTCAAATAGTGGGACATTTTCTGTAAATTGACTAATGGCTTTTTAAGCAGAATATGAAATATATCTATGGAGGATGTTTATGTCATCTTAATGTGTTTACAGTATCATAGTATCCACTCACCCCCAGCACCCCAGAGATGACCTCAATGGCTCCAGTTCCCACTGTTGTGTACTGAATTTGAGGCTCTGGGATCCCAGCATTACTGAATATTTCATTTGTGTAGAACCAGATCTGAAATTGAAAAACATAAGTTTATTAAAATGACAGACACACACACTCTCTCTCTCACACACACACACACACACAAACAGTGAGATCGACGCTTTGTCTTTTTTTGGGTCTTTTCTTAAAGAACCAAAAAGTGTCTCTTATCATGAGTGATCACGATCATCAGGCCGACCATCACTTTTGCATTTGAGGTACGGCGCTTCATCAGTATGGACTCCTGACAAGTGCTCCCGTAGAAATTAATTTGTGTATGCTCATTAATCACACTTTGCTGATGCAACATCCATCATTGATGAGGTGTGGACAAGATCGTGATCGGTGTGGTTAAACGCTGTCTCGTTGATTTAGTAACCACACACTGAGCTTTTCATCACCATTGCAGCGCTGAAGTATGCATACACAGACAATTAGAAAAAGTTCTGAGTTGGTATCAGTTTTACCACATGAGTGGTCTTATGTATGAGCATATGTTAATAGGATTATAGTTAATAATACCTAAATTGAAATCCGGAGTTTCTGTCCAACTGGAAATTTTGCATTTGTACACAGTTTTGAGCAGTTCTATCACAAAGGCATTAGATGCTGCTCAACACAGGAACTCACATGATTGCTGTTTGAAAACGTAAACCTCTATAAAATAAAATATGAATAATTTTTACCTTGGTTCTGTGATTCTAACATGGTGAGATTGGGAGTTAGCCTTGAGGGAGGTTTTCCCTCTTCAAGCATCCTTCCAGTTTTCCTGATAATATTCATTCTCTCCCGGGCCAGACATAAGCTGTTTGTAGACCAGCTGACTGACTAGTCCCCTTGTGGGTCTACATCAACATGTGGCTCCCAATTACACATCAAGAGGGAGGCACCTTGAGGCACCATGCGCATGTTGTCTGAACCAACTTATCCATCCATCCATCCATCCATCCATCCATCCATCCATGCATCCATCCATCCATCCATCCATCCATCCAAGGCTGAGCTGGGAATAATGTGTTTGAAGCTTGTAATTAAGCGTCAGAATGAAGTCTCACAGCGTCAATTATGATAATTACAATTCATGATTTTTGCCTTTGCATGTTCACCTATTTTCTGCCATAAGCCCTGTTCCACATGTTTCCCCCCCAACACTATCTTGTGACAGAGTTGTCTTATCTCTCTTTGCAGGATAGCTGGTTTGGATTATGTTCAGTTATAAATTCCCAAAGGTTTTGAGAAAAAAACATGCAGACTTTTAGGTTTTGTTGAAATATCATAAAAGATCTATTGTAAAAAGCGCCTGGACTCATGGGCCCCTACCTAATGAATGGAGCCGTCCCGTGTTCCTGAGCGTAACATCTGGAACCGCGGGACTCGGCAGGGTGTAGCCCTGCTGGGAAATGATGCTAGCATGTGAGCAGCACGCCTAGAGCTTCCATCCACATGGAGCAATGAGTACAAAGATGTGTTTGACTTTGTGTGTGAGTGAGTGCGGCTGGACCTTCTTATGTGGGGTAACACTGGAGAGAGAGGACCAGGAGATAATGAGCCGTGGTCCTGTGCCCCCCTGCTCAGTCACTCAGTGGCTGCATGTGGGACTGTAATGTGTGAACAGGAAGAGATGCAAATGGGAGGAGCACAGCTGGGGACTCCAGGAGCTCTCACTTTCTTATAATAACTGCACAGTCTCTGCACATCCACAACACACACACACACATACATGCAAACACACCAAGACAGAAAAGACAACAATGCTTCTTCCACGCACCGCGTCGATGCCTGACAGCTGCATGCCGACGTTGACCACCATAATGGTGATGACCTGCCAGCGGACACAGCGGTCCCTGAGCAGGCCCCAGACAGAGATGGTCCGGATGGACGATAAAGAGCGTTGCTCCTCCTGCATCTCCTCAACCTCTGCCTGGATGTTTCCTTTAGTACGGAACCACTTTAGTGCTAAAGAAAGGAAAAGAAAGCTTTTAAGATGTGACAATAAAAATAACAACAAGATGTAACTTTCTGCCATGATCTTTGAATAATTTTAAAGAACAATGAGAATGAAACGTACATTGTTAAGACAAATTCTGAAAGTTTTTTCTCCATGTGATCAAACATAAAAAGAAAAGAAAAGAAGACAATCCGTTTTCTGACCTGCAATGGTGGCGTGCACATTTCCCTTCTCTATCAACAGGTACCGTGGACTCTCTGGAAACCATGGCAACAGCATCACCTGGACTAGGGTAGGAAGCACCACCAGGGCCAGCAGCAGAGGCCAGTGCTTTTCCTGTTGGGAAAGAAAGCACAACACATTACTGAAAGTAACATTAAGCAGCTCACACTTTGCCACTTATAATCATATTAAAAAAAACTTCACAAAACCAGAAAGTTAATCAGAGGCATCTTTTTCTAAAGTCCTCGTTATATTTGAGCTGTTCCACACATTGGCACTACTGTTTATCAGACATACTTTAGATGGGCAGATGAGGCAGATGTTCTACAGCATAAAAAAGAAGAAACTAAATGACAGGTGAGGAAAGCCCGATGCATAGCTAGACATGTAACGTAAAAAATGTTTGTATATAACTACAGAACAACTTCTTGTTATATTGTATAATACAGCATTTTAAGCTATAAAGTGATAAGAGAAGGTTGCATTAATGTACATAGTTTCAGCTGCTGTGAGATGATTCAAGCATCAGAGATACACATCAGATGTTTCTCTGTGTTTTAAAGTCCCATGTGCTGCTGCTCACATCTGGATCACAATCTCTCAGGCTGCAGAAGGACCAAGTCTACACTGAAGACACAGTGGGACGAGCTGCCTGAGCTAATACACCAGCAGAGGTCAAAGGCCTCGGAGGATTTTCCTACCTCTCCCAGCAGTTCGTGGAGCCCCAGCACCTGAGCGATGAAGACGCCGAGACAGATGTGGATGCTGGGAATCAGGCCCAGGAAGCCTCGCAGGTTCTTGGGGGCGATCTCCCCAAGGTACATCGGCACCACACTGAGAGAGATTCCTGTTGAAAAAAGAATGATTACACACAAGCTCATGCTGTGATTTCTTCTTTGAGCGACTGTTACCCTTTTTAGCTTGATAATAATTGATAAGATAAGAACTTGTGTATGACTAAGTAAGTATGAAACAGAATAAAAGTCTAACTAAATAAAAAATAGAGAGAATATGTGCAATATATACACCTTTCACTATAGATGAAAATAGGAGAGAAACGTACTTCAATGAAGTGCAGTGACACAAAACGATCACATGAGGATGTATACTGTATTTGTGCATTATGAATAAGAAGATATATTTGTTATAGTTTTTTGTTGTAATTCCTTTCTAACCTTAACCCCTGCTAAAAAACAATGAAAAATGTATGCAAATAAGTCCAGGATTTTATCAACTCTACCGTGACAAAGAGATAGAATGTTTGGTTTCATTGCTGTATTCTCACATCGACTCATTCAAACATTCTATTTGATCGGATTTTTTACAAGGGGCCTGGTCGGGGGTCTGGAGGTTCTCTCCAGGACATTTGCGTTCCTCCATCCCGCCCCTCCAGAGAATGTCAATAGACTTAGTGCATCTCCTTAAGCAGCTTTAGTAATGTGCTATTGTGGCTTCGTGTTTACTCATGCAAGAAAAAGTAACCTTTTTTTTATTTGCTTAAATCGCTTCTAGTTTGTTTTGTTGTGAGGATGAGCGACCGGCCTACCTGAGTGTATTCCCATGATGAAGCGTCCAAAGATGACCATCGCTGGCATCCGGCACCATCTGCTGAAGCCCATCATAGCTCCTGCTATAAACACCAGCACACTGGATTTCACCAGCGTCCCTTTCCTGTTTGGGCACACAGTCATCCCTCTTTACTCAATGAACTTAATGAATCAGATGTTTGTAACTGCCAGATGCACGGGGATAATGGCATTACTGAAATACAGTAACACATTGAGTACTAGCAAAAGTACCAAAAATCCTCACACACTAACCTTCCATATTTTGTGACTAGCTTTCCCACCAGCAGAGCCCCGGTCATCCCTCCAATAGCAAAGATGGACACAGTGATGGAGTATAATACAGTTAGGAACTGTTCATCTGGAATCCAGTCGTAGGTATCGATGATTGACTCATTGTAGAAGGCTTTGATGTACTGGTGGAAAAAACATAAACATTTATTAAGATCGTACTCTGGAGCTACTTCAGGATTATTTGTTAGTGAGTCTTCCTCAAACAGTTCTACAACATACTGTCACTTTTTATGGTTTGTGTGCTGGACATTGTGTACAGGGTGTTTTTATTAACAGTCTATGATGCAGAGTGAAGTATGAAAACTTTGTGTTCATTCTACCAGGAATATCTACAGTGAAGATTTCAGAGTCACTGTATTTCATTAAAAGAAACTAAATATGCTTAATTACTGTTCATGAGTGTAGATTATTTGTAAGTTTTAATGATTTACTTTACTGCTGTAGATTTGAATGCCTAACATGTCGGCTATTTCTGAGGTCTGTTAGGCAACCGACCCAATCTTCAGACCCAAATTCACAACTTTTCGAAAATAAAAGATCTGTTACTCCACTCAGTATAAAACACTGCAGCAACAAAACCTCTGTTGTTACTTGTACTTTGAAGACAAATTGCCAAACAGCAAGTCATTCTGTGAATTTTGTTTCTTTGACGGAGGTTAGCACCTATCTGGGTTCAGTCTGTGTCTAATGTGGTGGAATAAAAATGATCAAATGATCAAAACAATGTTGCTTGCGGTTTGACCCAGTTATGGACCACCACTGTTGCAGTCTATCTGAGGACCTAGAGGAAGACATGTTCAACTCATTCCACAGACTGAGGGCACACTGCCCCACCCCTACTAATTGCTACAGAGCGTGTGTTGCTTGTTTATTAAATTTGTATTAATATTGATCGTGTCACATGTCCAAAGCAAACCATAATCAACACTGTACTTTGTCTGGCAATTTACAATACACATGCCAGGTGTGAACAATAATAGATGAACGGTTTGATAGATTTACAGACAGACAGACAGACACTTGTGGAATTGGTAGGTACTGTAAATATATACAACCCATATGTAACTGCAAGATATCACGCTCCCTGCCCAACATCTATTTTTTTTTTCAAAAAGAAAATCAAATTTTTTTACCTTTACAAAAAAACACATGTAATAATATTCAACATCTTAATCCCAAAACATGCAGCCTGCAAAAACATCAGGCTGGGCATGCCGGCAGCTTTGTGTGTGCACTATGGGATGAAGAAGGAATCTTCATGTGCTGTATGAACGTATTTTTTTATTTTTCAGCGGACAGGAAGTTCAGTGATCTCCCACCCCTGTGAAATAGGTCATACACTGCATGTTGTTATCCTCGAGGTGTGAGAAAAAAATGTAGTGTGAGGGCAAATAGCAGCAATATCCATCAAATTTCATTCAGGTTCATCTGACAGTGAGGTGACTGCTGAGATCAGACTGTCCTGAGTATCCTCTACAGTAAGAATCTAATTTATCTTGAAAGAAGCAATTAATTCATACGCAGGGATAGAAATGGAAAATGGAAAATAAAAACTTTGTGTCATGAACGTTTGTGCACTTCTTTTTTTTTACTTCTGGGGAACTACATATAACAGCGTTTATAACACATTAATGATGTCGAACATGACTCATCGGGGAAAAGAAAACTGAATTCAATCTCCCCTACTGGCAATGGGAAAGGAGTCCATTGCCCACCTATACATGCTGAAAAAGACAAATTATTCATCAATAGTTGCCTTTTCCACATACTAAAACGATATTTTACATAAGGAGCCACAACATTTCCCTGTTCTTCTCTGTTCATTCACTGTGGTGTCACTTGATGTCAGTGTAGAAATAGTATCTCATAAGTTATATTCAGTTACATTTTGGATTCCCTCTCCTTAAGGCACATGACAAGTCAGTGAGGAAGTGGAAATGACGCACCAGTCGGGAAAAAACTCATTAAAAGTGGCTCGTCACTGATGTAACCAACTGTTCCTGTAGTAGAGACCTAACTCATGTGATTATTAAAGCAGGGTAAGGGTTCATAACTAACACGAGGGGAAATTCACATGCCATCATCTGACTCCCCCTAAATGTTATCAACAAGCCCTTGGTGTAAGCTTTGAATTATCAATTGAACTGTTGGAACAAAAGAGTGCAGTAAGAAAGAATTCAGGTTGGTACCGACTGTTGCTTCCAAACTCAAAGTAACCTCCTAAGAGGACAGGCTTTTGGCGAAGAGGCAACCGTCAAATCAAATTACAAGTTAGAAGTTGAGCAGGGGCGATGTTGGCGTCATGTGACGGCGGCGTGATTTGTTTATAGCCTCACATTAGTTTTTTGCTGCTGTTCATTTGGGAAGATTATCCCGCTGAACAAACTGTGTAAGTATCCTGAACCTTTTTGTCACAGAGCTGATTTTCCACAAAATTAGAAATTCCATTGGCTTTTTATCAAATGTTACCAAAAGATGCAATCGATTACCACGACACACAGAGTCAGACGATCATGTTTTTTAAAGTCTCACCTCTCCCGTGATTAAAAACCGTCTGCCACCAGCGTAACTACTGTCAGATGACACACAGTGGTGACTCCAGCAAAGGGACTGGAGTCACATGGACCATGGTTAAAGGTTTCACCTCACTGTATCAGCAGGAACTTTGGAATGAATGAAGAAATGCTCTTCTCAGTCGTAGCTTTTTATTCGGAAAGGAAAACATTTCTCAGGTTGTAGAAATCTGCATGGTACACGTGAGAGGGGGGAGAGGTAGAACCACATGAAAGCTGCTGCTTGTCCTATGTGCTTAGCTTCTAGCTTTAGGAATGGTTTGACCTCCTGGGAAATACGCGGCTTCGCTTTCTTACAGAGGGTTTTCTTAGAAGCTTGAAACCCCTCTTACTGTACATCTGTGTGTGAAATACCCAGCCGGAGTTCAGAGGTTAGCTTGGATTAGAGGCAGGTGGAAAGAGCTATAGCTGTATCATGGGGCATAGTTCTAGCACCAAGATAAAGAAATTCTTACGTTTATGTTTGTGCGCAACATTGAACAGCAACTTTATTCACAAAATGAAATAAAAAATAATTTGATTTGCTTCTTCTTTATTATCAATTATTATTGTCATCCCAGTTTTGTTGGTGGAAGTCTATCTCTCAACACCAGTTGGAAACTGGACATTTTTTTTGTCCTCTAGTGAAAGTGAAGAAAAAGGGTGCGGGATGAGGAAAGTTTGAAAGTGAGGAATCACGAGCGAAGCAGCAGATGCAGCTCTTTTCATATTAGTGCCTCCTCAGAACATGACATGTGGCACGTATCCTCCCATGCTTCAATGTGAGGGCCGTCCATGGCCAAACAGGAATGGCTCACAGCTTAGTCACCGCACCGCAACAAATCCAACATTGAAGGATCAGAACAGAATGCATCATAGAAACGACAGAACATCGATGACACAGTGAGGTGTACAGCGGCTTCTAAATTTGATACACAGGGCCACATGCCTCCACATGACAATGATATAAAAAATATCTGATTTGTAGTCGGTCCTCTGGGGATAGCCACAGAGGAGATATGGAGTAGAAGTGGGAAAACGTAGCCGGCCAGGGGGGGTCCAGAGACCTGTCCCCGGTAAAACATTACCATCCTGGGGCCTAACATCACGACTATCATATATACTGAGCTCTTTGGAAACATGTAGGGATTTAGGCTTCTTGTGCATTCTAACTCGTGTCTGCCAATCAGAATGTTTGTAATTAAGAATAATTCAATCTTATATGTTTCATTCTAGCTTCCTTTTGAGCCGTATCTTTTCTTTTCCTTCTCATCTGTACGGATATATTCCAGACCAATAGACAGTAGTTCAAATTAATAAAGTAGCCAACTGAACTGAAGTGAGTAATCCAGTAGTCGACTGTTTGGCCAGCAGCCAGCGCTTAGGAAGCTCTGTGTCCATTGACTTGGAAAAATTCATTTTAAGCTTTGTTGGATCAAACACCATCCATTATCACCCCCAGTGTTCCTAGGCCTACTTAAAGAGATGAAGCTCTGTTGATGTTGTAATTACACAAACCTGTGCAGGAGAGTTGACCACAGCTAAGTTGTAGCCATAGAGCAAGGAGCTGCCGAGCGAGGACAGGAGAGCCACTGCCAGCAGTGACCTCGTGAGAGACTGGGGAAAAGAGGAGAGAGACGAATGAGAAAAAGACAAAATGCTGAGGCCAATTTATTTAAGCAAAGCAAGACAAATCTGATGAGATCTAATGTAAAATGAGATCAAACTAGATGACTTGAGTATCAAGCAAAATTGTGTGTTTATAAAATGTTGTCATTGGATTGCCTAATTCAAAATACTAGAGCCTGATGGATATGGATTTTGGGAGACTAATGACAATATGATATGATTGACATGTAAAAACATACAAATATAGGACATGTTTAAAAAAAACATTGACAATAAATCCAAACTCATCGTTATAAACCCCCCTTATAACAGCTGTTTTGTAAATAAAAAAAATAGTAAAATTGCACCCAAATAAATACTCCCTGAACATTTTTTTACATAAGATCTAAAAATGCAAATATTTTTGGCATTGTTTATTTTGTCAAGTAAAAGTTGTTATATTGGTGCTTATAAGGAAACATAAATCTAACAGTGTCATACTAAGGGTATAAGCTGCATATAAGTCTGTGATATTTGGACTTTGCATTAGATCTGTATGAGCACTGAGCAACATGTGTCTGAATCAGAAAAAGGGAAACAAACCCAGAACTGGACAAAGCCCAGATCCCATTAGCCTGCTTTGTTTGATCATAACACGTTTATAGCACATTGAAAGAGCTGAACAGTTCTCGGCTCATGGTCAGTTAAATCCAAATACAGATTTACTGCTGAGGCCCAACTGGAGCTTTCGTTGCACTTCAAGAAAATAACGCAACTAAAGATGACTTAAGTTTTCTACACGGCAAGGGGGGGCTCACAAATGTTAACCATCCGCTGCATACCAGTAAACAACCTTTGGGTAAGTATCCAAAGTCACATGAGCCCCCACCCTGTGTAATGGGTTCAGTCTACAGTAGTTTCATCAGCGTTGGCCTGGAGCTACCCTCTTGGCTGCCGTCCTAGATTCCAACACCCCGAGCTAAGCTGACCTCCAAGGTGGAAGAAAAGCAGGATTACATTGTGTTTTTGAATGTTCTTACCTTTAAATGATGCATGAAGGAAACTGGCATGCAAGCACAAATGACCACAAACTAACCCCACCTGTAAGAGCCCTCGCACTGTGATGGAATGAAGGTTTACGATAAACCCACAGATCCTTATTAGCTTTGTGCATAATTTGGGTCAAATGAGTGTGTTTATGTGAATAGGTAGGATGTTGGTGTGTTAATGGCCAGAGCAGAGAGTTCCGGCTCTGCTCTGGCCAAACAAGGACAGCACAGAGGCCTTGAAGAAACCTAATTTAGCCTAATTGAGAGAGTGATACGGCTACACGTGAAAATAGCTCATGGCAGACAATGCTGCCCAGTGACCATCGCATTAGGCTGATTATCTGTGAGATGCTCTGCTCTTCACATGTGAGAGGACATCACTTGGGTCAAAGCTCTGGGCAGCCATGTTGAAAACTTTGACTCAAGTCTTTGGTCATTTCTGTTTGTTTGTTTGTTTATTTTTTTTAAAATCTAAGAAAGCTGAAAATTTGAACATCCTGGTAAACCTTCCCATGCCAAAGGTTGCTAGGCAACGTTGAACCTAAACCACACTTTTTGGATTATGGTTAAAATAAAATGTGTAAATTGGTATTTCTGTTTTTGACCAGGGTTTTTCTTATAGGATTAAAATGCTACTGAAAACCGTTGTTTGATAATCAAATCAGTGAATCCCACCCCAGTCCCTCCTGCCTCCTCAGTAACTCTCTTGTTTCCCACAGGCACACTGATCACTCACCCCGTGCATTTTCGCATCGCTCTCCGGTAACAGTTCCTCCGCCATTTAAACCACCAATAACTCCCTCTCCTGAGTGATCTGCTCGCTGGTGATGAGAAGCAGCGCGTCTGCAAAAACTTTGCCCAACTCCTCCAGCCAGCATCCCGCTATGTAGCCGTCAGACACGCGCCTGTGTCCCGGAGGAGGCGTGTCGGTGCTGATGGGAGGAGTCAAACCAGCCACTCTCCAATCACCGCAGTGATTCGTCTTCCCAGCCAGCAGCGGTCATGAGACATCCGGTCGGTCTCGTGCCCTCGACGTCAGTTTGACTGACTGAGTGCAGGGCTGTTCGTAGGATGTGTAAACATTAGGGGCTTAGGCCCAGGGGCACCGTCACACAGAGGTGGCCGGGGGTCTTAAAACTTTGAACATGAACTTTGAAATCAAAACAAATCTTTTTTGAAAACACTTCCACCCACTTTTGGAGAGATTGAGCATCCCTGATATTATATCTATTTCAAAATGAGTCTTCTGCTCTATCCTTTTTCTTTTGCCCATAAAATGTTCTTGGGTCTATTTCCTGTACGTTTCAATAGATATGTTTCCTGTTTCAGATTTCAATTTTTATTTTTCATAGGTAAGTTAGCACAGAGTCCACATACACTGAAAGGAGTTGGAAAGAAGAAGCCAGCCAGCTCAGCGGGGCAATAGTTAAAGTCAGGGAGAAAAGTCAAAGAACTAAAGTTTGCTGAACTGGCTTTGAGTTTTTGTTCGTGCAGCCACCGCTCAAAAATTAAAAAGAGAGTAAAGTTAAAACACGGAAAATGGCCATTATTGTGCATCCAAGCACATCTCCACACTCTAGCATCGTATTGCCTGAGAAAATTATCTTAAAGATGTAATATTACCACGTTTCAGGCACTATTTTTTTGACTTGTGTACTTACGTTATCATTATCAACATTATATGTTCATACTAAATTCCCAATTTTATTTAAGGTAACAGGACGTTTTCACTTAAGTCGACTTTTGATTGCATCGTATGTCTCAAAAGAAGTTAAAAAACAAACTGCTAGCCAGTTAGCCACTCGGTTGTTGTTTCCTTCCACTTCACTTTAATGGATCATGATTATTCGTTGCTGTTTGCTCTGCAGGAAAAACTCTAACGCCTAATGGAAGATTACGGCACAAGGAATATTGGTGAATACAACTCCCATGATCCCACACTGCATCACAATATCATCAAAACAGGTCTTGTGTTATTGACTGAGAGAAAGTAACATATGCACATAGCTTTATCTAATTGCTGGCACTGTGTCCAGCCTGAAAGGACTGCTCCACTCCCAGTCAAAAGGCCAAAGCCACTTCACACCCTAATTTAATTGGACAGTGACATGTCTGGTGACATAATATATGTATTTATTCCAATCTAAAAATGTGTAATTTAGTAGTTTATTGCCTGAGGGGAACGCCAAGGCATAGAGGGCTGAATGACTGAACTGTTTGACATAAGATTTTAAATCAAGTCAAAATTATTTATCAAGATGAAGTGGATGTCTTTTCATAACTGTTAGTTGCTCTATTAATAGTGTTGTTTCTCAATATAAAGGAGCATTTCATTTTACTTCATCTTCCAAATGATAAAAAACACCCTTTCTGTAACACTTAGCTAATCCAGTTGAAACTAAAAGATGATGTACTTGTTAGTTACGTGTCAAAGTGATAATATAGCCTATGAGATCAAAGTTAAACAGAAGTTTGAAACATAAAAGTAGAGTTTACTGTTTATTCCTTCATTAAACAAGCTTGATATAAAAAACTGTATGTATATATTGTATAGAGCTTTGGACTGACCTGCTTTAAAGTGTAAGAGAACTGCAAAAAGCATCAGGAGAGAATTTGTTCTAAGGACTCACAAGTAACAAAGGCTGGGAACCACTGGAGCATCATGACCTTAACCTACCAGCACAGTGTCTCAATGTGGTTATAAAAAAAATCACATATTTTTCATTATCTTCTTGATCTGTACAATTAAAGGTTACGAGAAGACACATTGGGACATTTGAGACAGTTTACTTTTACATGCTGAAAAGAAATGTGTAGGGCCTTTGAGATTGATCATCGATTGTGATTTTTATTCAGTCTTTTTGTTATGCGTCTACAGGTAAAGTTTTTTTGACAGTAACATATTTGTTTTCCTTATTATGTAGCTGAACTTTGCCATTTTATACCATTACTGATTGCATTATAAAATGATCTCACTGCGATGACATCAGGGGCAGACTGAAACTATAACTAAACTATAATCCATGCCACCCTCACACAAAGCCTGAGGCCGGGAACTTTTAAGTCCCGCCCTATTTTTTGATATAACAGCTGCTGGTTATAAATTCAGTTGGAGGAGGATTACAAAATACAAACATTTTGTAAAATGTTGGATCAACCAACAAATATGAAAACAACATTTTTAAATAATTTAATAATAATTATTATTTAATATTTAATTAATAATAATTTACACGTTATTTCATGAATAGGTGCTGTTATAATCCTAGCAGAAATACATAAGTTACAATTAAATTATGCCCTCGACCTAATAAATATGAGTCGAGGGGTAGTACAGTTTCCATTGCTCTCTCTCTCTCTCTCTCTCTCTCTCTCTCTCTCTCTCTCTCTCTCTCTCTCTCATTTTCTCTCTCTCTGTGGTGTATGCGATCGTTTTGATGAGAAAAGCCTTTTACAGAGTTTAAAGTTTCTCTTGGATTTTATTTATATATACATTTATCGTGCTGCCTATTCCAGCACTTTATATCATTACTATCGTTTATTTTGTGGCTTTGCTTTCCAATATTCTTTATGACCAATTGAACTGATGGGGTTTAAATATGTGGATACAAAGAGAAAGTGCACAAATGTAACTAATGGAAAGCACTGAAGCATAAGATGAACTAATTCGTGCATCACTTGCTCACACATGACTGTCTTGCATGCACTGATGTTTGGTCACCTCTTAATGAGCTTTGGTCGCAGTGTCTCCTGCTTCACTTTTGCATAAACTCCATTGTAAAGTGTCTCAGTTTTCATTTCCTCCACCCTGTTGAAGAAAGAAAATCCTTATAACATTGAAATACATAATACATTCTAAACTATATTTTTATCGTATCATATTATTATACTTAATATAACATAATATTGTCATTTGTTTTGAAATTACAGAAGTTTTGAAGTCACACCGCTGTACTCTGTGTACCTGTACAGCTGTTTCTTATAGACAGATACCTCAAGCTGCTAATGTACATAAAGATGGACGACATGACTGCTGCTCAAAAGTGAAGCCAAAAAGTATCAGTGGCCGCCTGGTGTCTGGCTGCAGGATTGGGTATAAATCCCACCTTATGAATTTAAGTGAATAGTACTTGGATTAAATTAAAAAATTCTTTCTCAAAAATGGTGTCTGTCCTCTTAGGTAGTTCTTATCACACTGATGTATGTTCAACTGTTCATGTTTCTGTTTAGTATGGTTATATTTAGTTATTTGAGGGAATTCAAACAGGGTGAAACATCTGGAGACTGGATCATATTTGGTAAAGTGTGCGTATCAAAGGAACCTCGTGACCGCGGCTCTACCACCTGACCGTTACGGGGCCGACTCTGGGTCCAAATGCGCAAGATGGTAGTGTTTGTATCCAGGATATTTGGGCTTCATGTCTGAATAGTGTGAGGAAAAGGAGACCTGTCATCCATCTTTAAATAGGCTGAGCATGTACAGTATCTCAAGTCGATGATTTATATATAAAGTATGAGTAAACCAAGATGTTGTATATCATAAACGGAAAGAAAACTGATGAAATCAAAATAGGGATGTGCTCCCTATTTTTTGTATATTTACACAGCACCCTCGATACAAAACTAATGAGCCCTCGGTCTTGTCCCCTTGTAACTTTAACGAAGCACGGCAAGTTGAGACGCTCATGCAAGTCAAATGGCTTAGGTCATATGACTTCTATCACTGTGAAATGTCTGTGGCATCATGCGGCTTTTGTGTAAAAAATCAATTATTCTGCAAACAGGGACACAACACACAGGGCTGCAACCATAAAAGAAGAGAAGAGGTCTAAAACAGTTACACAATAACACAAGACACCCTAAAGACAAAGAGTGAAATAAATGATGAAGTGTTTGTCAGCCTGTTATGTACACTGGTACAATTACATGTTTGTAATACAAAGTGACGCTCAACACCACATGAGCTCAGAAATTAGCAGAGTTTGAATAACCTCGCAAACTGTAGCAACAGGAAATGAACATTGAGCTCTAAAAGACATATGCTTATCATTTTTTAAGATACCATGATACTGTATTTCAGATTATAGTCTATGTTCCATGTAATTCAGTTAGAGCCTTTTCCTTTAGTCTTACCTCAAAAAAATGTAATAAAAGCTTTTGCATAATGTGCCCAAAGTCCTTATCTTTGTTTCACAGCAAAATAGTTTGTGGAACTAAAAACTGACTATGTAAACAAAATCCTGCCCCTTTGAGTTTTGTTTTTAATAACAGGTTTCTTTGGGTAGAACTCACTTACCCGCTAATACAGCCATAAAAAATAATGGCTGGTGTGTGTGTGTGCACTAATTCGCAGGACAACACTTTTCTGTTGTTTAAGTCGTGCTAATTGATTTTTTTGCGGTTACTTGGGGGAAGTGTAACAAGCTTTAAACCCAATACAGAAATCCAACACATTTGTTATGATGCTACAGCTGTAATTACACAGTGTTTTTGAGATTTGTGAGGATTGCATGTTGGCATCTCCGCGAGCCACGTTTAACTTTAACACAGTTGGACAGTTTATGTCATTTATGTGTATCTTCAGAGAAGCCTTATTAGCGTTAACAAAGAGTTGCCTATTAAGACTCAGCATTTCAGCAACATTGGCCTTCCTGTGGACTGTGTTTCCAAAAAATACCCTTGGTAGCTCTGTCAGCTAGCTGTTAACTTTGCTCAAGTTTTGGTGCTGGACAATTAGCCAAAAATTGGTCTGAGCTTTTTGGCTAAAAAGCAGCCAACACTGCTGCTGTTGAAAAGTTCACTGAGGAGAGATGTAAAAGTCAAACAAAACATTACATTTGAGCGCTGTAAAACTAAAACAATGAGTTTAAAGATGTTAGAAAGAGAGAAAGAGAAGCTCAGAGACTGTATTAGTAAAATTAGCAAAACATTAAAAAAAATCTGTTTTTCAAAAAGAGGATGTGAAGACAAACACATTTGTCAGGGTATAAAACAGCCCTCCCCAGAACAACATATGACATTATAAATTACACAGTGTTAATCTTGCTTGCTGATTCTTATAGAACAATTGAATGTCTTATGTCTTGAATATTCCGTGTGTAATATGTGTGTAATATGTATTTTATGCCTTTACTTTATTTATTCATTTTATCTTAGGTAATCTTTTAATCCTTTATACTTTACTTTGAGCTACATTTTATTCAAGCGATAAAATTAGCTTTTAATAATAATAATAATAATAAAAAATAACATTATTTTTTAAATACCCGATTTTTAAATTATTTGTAAATAAATGTAAAATGCTGATTCCTCTCACGTGAGCACGAGTCATAGAGGGATTTCATCTGAGAGCAGGTTTGCCTGAAGTTGAGCTGAGTTGTTGGAAGTGAATGAGGATGCTGAGTCATGTCTCATTGACATCAGCAGTGGTGTATAAAGTACTTGAAAGCCATACTTGAGTAAAAGTACAGATATCTTACTTGAAAGTGACTCCGGTTAAAGTAAAAGTCACCCGTCAGAAAATGACTTGAGTTAAAGTCTTAGAGTTGCTCATATTAAATGTACTTAAGTATCAAAAGTATTTGGTGTTGAAATGTACTTAAGTATCACAAGTAAAAGTACAAGTACCAAAATTAAAAATGCTAAGTGCTTTTTATAGTAGGCCTATACAGACACAAAACAACCCCAAATTGTTCAGTTCAGGATTTATTTCAACTGACTGAAAAATTATAACAACACTATATATATAATGTTTAATTTTACAAATTTTGAACCCGAGATGCTGAGGTTAAAATAGTATTGGACAAGTGCATCTGAACTTATAGAGACAACAAAGAA
This sequence comes from Limanda limanda, assembly GCF_963576545.1. NCBI lineage: Eukaryota > Metazoa > Chordata > Actinopteri > Pleuronectiformes > Pleuronectidae > Limanda > Limanda limanda. Next base: position 24,025,314 of record NC_083637.1, on the reverse strand, counting down.
TCAATACAACAGAATTAACAAGTGCCTCTTGATTCTACCTAAGAACAATAATAGACCTGCCCCTAATAGACCAAATGAACCTTTGTGTCTATTAGCTGTATTTTGTAACTGCCTGGATGTTTACCTGCCTGTATATCTGCCCGCCAGCTTTTCCTAGCATCTACATGTAAGCCTGTTTATTTATCATTAGACTATCTTCACTGAATGGGCCTGCGTTTGTGTTTTCCCATTCAGTGGCACCAGGGTGACAATACACCTGTAGGGTATCTTGCCTGGGACAGCAAAGTGAAGACACAAACCTGCTTGAAGTTGAGTCTTAGTCAGCACAAAGGGCGACTAAGGATTGGAATTGGCAATATATAGATATATAATATCTTTGCAAAAAATATATTGGCATTATAGTGAGTGGAAAACTGGGCCTGATTACCCAGGGTTCCATTTGGCGAGGTCCATTAAAAAACCTGAATTGTGTGCGTGAATATGCAGTCGTCCACGACACAGTGTTTGTTTTTGGTTGTGTTGGCTGAAAGTTGTTTTTGTAGACACGGCCAACCAATGATAGTCTATATTTGCCAACAGTTTTTGTTTAAACCAACTACTTCCAATATTTTCTTTAAGAAAAGTTAACCACTTGCTGCTTCGAGCTATGTATTTATCTGCAGATGTTGACACGAAGCAGGAAAGGGAAAACGAATTTGAATCGAAAAAGGAATACCATCAAAAAATTTTGTAAAGTCACCTAATAAAAGCCCTCAAAAAGCCAATTCATTTGCCTGAATAATAATCCTTACAATTTCAATAGGGCCTCACGTCTGTCAGTGCCTGTGAGTGCTCAGGCCCTAATAATAAAGACTGAACCGAGCTCATGCAGGAGCGAGAGAGCGAGAGAGAGGTGCGCCGTGTGTAAAGGTGCACGTTCCGCCAACCTCCGCTGCTCAAGTAACCAGCCAGTTTTGAGAATGTAAGAAGTAGAAAGTACAGATATTTGTGCTCAAATGTAGCGAGTAAAAGTTAAAAGTCGTTAGGAAAATAAATACTCAAGTAAAGTACAGATATGTGAAAAATCTACTTAAGTACAGTAATGAAGTATTTCTACTTTGTTACTTCCCACCACTGGACATCAGTCAGTGTCAGGTCTACACGCACTTGTTGCTCACTGGATTTTTGGAGTTTGTTACAGATACCCTCAAAATTCCAGCATTTACTGTTTTTATTTTTATGTTTTTACAGAAATTGGCCTTATTTAATGTCTTCTCTTTCGTTCACCATTATTCATCCGATCCATGACTGATGCTGATGCTCCCTCAATCATGAGACTTCAGGGTTTGTGGGCGTTTACACTCCGGAGATGAAATAAAGTATCTCCCAAACTTTCCCACAGCAATTCATAGGGTTGACCTTTCCCTCACTGTGATGGTCCTCCAGATTGTATCTGTTGTATATGTTCATTATCACAAAGACTGACAGAAAAATCAAAAAGAGACTTGAAAGACTGTAAAAAAAAGAACAAAATAAAGGCAGTGAAAAATGAAATAAGCTCTCGCTGACATAACTCACGAGAGGGATATCTCATGATCATAATCAGGATCTGGGACTACATGATTTAATTTCCTCTCAACAGACTGAGATGCCATTTGATAAATTACCCATCAATACAAAACAGTAGGGGATGCTGTGCTGGGGAATATGGCTTGTGCATATGAATGTGAGTGTGTTTGTGTGAATGTTTATGTGCACACACACACACACACACACACATAGGAAAGACATTTTGCTACAGTCAGTATCCTCACAAGCACAAGTGTGTGTGCAGCAAGTGCAGAGTAACCTCACATTAGCAGCCCATTATTTCAATAAGCCTCCTCTTGCATCCCGTTGACAGATCATCTGCCTAGAAACACAGATATTGTGGCCTTTAATCAGTCAGCCCCCTCCGAGCCGCCGTAGTCTCTTGTGCAGTATTTAAATTCCTCATTTACTCCGTTGCAGGCGGGACGTGCCTGTCCCCCATTGTTCGCCCTGAATAAACTGGGGAGCTGATCGTGTTAAGTGCAGCTGTGATTGATGGCTGCTGATGGAATCTAATATACTCGCCCCATGCCATCGTTTAGCAGAAATGGGATTACAGCAAAAAATATCCAACACGAACATGATAAAAGGTGGAAATGTATTTAATGCTGCTTTCTCCGATTTTTAAAGAATTGAACAGTCCGCCGCAATCGAGCAACTCCAAAGTCTGGGACATTAAACTGTTGAGTGATGATGAACACGAGTTAGGGAAATGAAGTGTTGTCTTTGTAGACTTGTGTGAGGTCACCCGTCACAGACTCATTTAAAGAAGCATGAAGTGGAGTGACTATCATCAAGCAGGCCTGGGATCCACGCTCATTATTTTCCCAGTTGTTATCACAGCTATGATTATCTCCCCCGTGTTTGTAGTAAGGTCAGCTGCTGGCAGAACATTTCTAATCTGCCCTTTCACATGCATATTTAGGTTTTGTATTAGTGCACTGGGGCTGCAAACAGCACATGACTGTGCGGCATCACTGTTCATTGTGCTGATTGACATTTGAGAGGGTGAGAGCTCTGGAGGACGGAGGGGAAGTGAGATTTTACTGACCTCTTGTGGGAAGTGAGCTTCAGTTCATGATGGCAGGGTGACTGTGATTATGGCCTTAAAAGCCTGTGCATTGGTTGGTTCAGACTCATGGTGATGTTTCAATGAAATATCAGTGATTGTTGCTAAAGAAGGCTCGGACCCACCGGCAGACAGACGATGCACACAGACTCAGGAGCCCACTTGAAGCAGTCATAAGTCTCAGCGACACCCCGTCCTCCTCTCCCTGCTCTGTGTCTTACCCACTTCACAGCTACATTACCACTTGATTTGGCTGTAATGGATCTCCCTCCTCCCCTCTCGCCCGTTCCCATTGGCTGAGGCTGGCCCCCAGCCCGGCCCACCTGCGCCTCGGCGCTCTCCTTAATGTGACTGGCAGAGGGTGATGGATCACCCCTTGTCACTTCCACCTCCTCCTCCAATCAACAACCAGCCATGGAAATTGATTGTTCTAATTTGCTCTCATTATTATTATGATATTAAGCACAATATACAGACACAGCTCACTGTCAGATCTGGGCAACGCTGTCATTAGTTACAGGGGCTGGAGAATACGCCTCGGCGGGGGTTTTCTCCAACAGACGCCAAGATGTAAAAGAATCAGTGAGCGTTGGAGAAACACTCTGCTTTTTCTTAATAAGATTTGCCATGCAGCCCCTCACTGAGGTGATGTAGCATCTAATTAAGTTCAATTCAGTGCATCTGGGAAAGGAGGAAAAAAAGAAGATATGATTAAGTTCCTCCGCGTCGGATGCAGAGTGTTCACATGCAGCTGCTGGATCCGAGGAAATGGGAGGTGCCAGCGTGAGGAGAAAACTCATCTTTACATCTGCAGTGACTGCGAGTGGTACAAATCTGCGGTTAATAAATGTGTCTTAGTGAGAGGCAATTTAGATGCACGACTGCACAGGCCCGGGGTGAATGGGGCTGAGCCGAAATGAGAGGACACAATCAAGGAAATGTCAGCGTTAGTTGTCTGCTTGCATTCTGATTCCAGAAGATACTGATAATACCAACACCACCCTGACGCAGGCCTGAAGGACAAGCTGCACAGGTTTGGTCAGTGACTTTGGGCGTGACCTTTCTCGTTGCTCCCTTAAACCTCTTTTGTCTTTGTCATCAGGCCTGCAGAGGAGCAACCAAAGGTCAGCAGTATTATCATTCTGAGAGCTATAGGCCCGCTCCCCCCCTCCGCTGTGTTCACAAGCCTGGTTTGAGATGGTACAAATGAGACTCCAAAAGGCCAAAGCAAATACCATGGAAATCTGCTGATCCTGATATTACCGCAGCAGCCCCTCCAGCTGTATACTACTCCTATGTTCCACGGACCAGAGTGTATCCCCAGCCATGCTGTTACCAGCCCAGAGTATATTGGATAGTGCTTACATTAACACACAGTGTCTAACAAACCGCTTACGCTCCTTTAATTGGATTACAAGGAGTGCTGCATTCCCATTGGTGAGATTAGGAGGGTCCGGGCATGCTGCCGACTCCCCCTCCCTCTGCCTGAGCTAGCGATCTGATTCGTCGTCGTCCCTAACGACCCGCAGATGCCAGATGTTTGATTGGTGGAGTGGCGCTGGCACGGGTGTTTATTGGTCCATGACAGTGTAATAAGGAGGGATGCCAAGTCGACTGTCAGGGTGTTAAAGTGTCTACTCTGATCTAGAGGTGATTAATGAGGCTCTTTATTTATTTAGTGGCCTTAAATACAGTTTGTGGAGATACTTTTCTCTAAGTAGATTTAAAGGTCAGCTTTGAAATACAGAAGAAAGGATACAAGCATCAAGGCTCGGTTCTTATTTGACTTTTAAAAATGCAATAAACAGTCACTGAGGTTAGTGCTGTAGAGTGGTACTTTTTGGGTTTAATGTGTAAAAGCAACACAGGGATTATTAAAATATTTGTAAGGCTCAAAACAAAGCTAAGCAAATACCAGGGCTGTAGTTACCATTATAGAGACTGATCTCTTACACTCTGTATTTGTTTGTGGAAATTCAAGGAATGTCAGCTACACTTGGTGAATTTTATATCCTACAATGTAACCTTTGCACCTGTTTCATCTGATATATTGAGTATTCTTTAAAATGATATATTTACCTTTCACCTTCTGGCCGACAAAATAAAGAGATGGATGATTCATGACTTTTTCCCGAACAGAAACAGGGGAACAAATAGAATAGAATACAATAGAATCAGGGTTTATTGCAAAGTAGGTTTTATCCATTCAAGGAATTTTCTCTGGTGTGTTTGTGCTAGCATAAATATAGAAATACAAATATAGGGAGCCTTATAAAAACCTTCTAAATACTAAAAAATAAGAAGTGTGCAATATGAGAGATATATATTTACAATTTGACATACAGTAGAAATAGAATAGAATACAATAGAAAAATCTTTATTGTCCACTTGTATGGAAATAAGTTTTAGGTGTGATGAAATGCAGTATCAACGCATCTTGATTTCTGGAAGGAAAGGCAGGACCACTTTTAAATCAAACTCGCTGAAAATATAATAAAGAGTAAAAAATATATACATTTTATTATATTATCTACCAATAATACATTTTTGGAAACATAATACAAAATTACAAATAATAAAAATGGTCCTTAATGTAAGAAATGTAGTACATGTATATTTTATTTGTAGTTTATGTGAACCGACCCTTAAACTGGGAATTCCAATGGAGAAAAGGGGGAAAATGTGAAGCCTTAAGCTTCATTAGTGATTCTGGCTGTTTAAGCGTGCATGTATGCATGTGTGTGTTTAGAGAGAGAGCGAGAGAGAGACAGAGAGAAAGTACTTCTTCTGACCTTCCACAGTTTGACCCCCCACCTCCGACCTCCGTTGTAAATCTCATGTTTTCCAGGCGTCTTCCGTCACACATTACCCAAACCTCTGACCACTAACTTATGTGGAGTCCTGGGCGCAAGCTGCTGAAAACCTGGCAGCTGCTGGCCTCCTGTGAAGGAGGACCCTCTCCATCATGGCGGTGACACCTTAACTGTCCTGCTCTCGCTCATTGAGGAAGGCCCCCTGCCACCACACACACACACACGCTTTCTCTCGTGGCGGTGAAAGGACAAACACAATGACACAAACTGCGCGCACTCACTTTCTTTTCTCTTACAGGTGCAAAAGTAAATGCATTGTGCACAAGCTCGACCAGCGCCAACACCGACAAACCCATGCACATACAAGCACACACAAACTGCCTTTGAATTAAAGTTCCCACACTGCTCACTCTCTCTACATGATCAACAGAAACAATTCTCCTTTTGATACCCTATTTCACACACAAATACACTCACGCACACACACATTGGAGCTCAGCTATTATGCCTTAATGTACTCTGGCCTGTCCCTGCAGGTGACCTGACCCTTACTGTCCTGTTTGTCAGAGCGAGAGAAGCCAATTCAGCCAGATGGCCACGGAGCCGAATGGCTGGGAACAACAGGCCGAGTTAATATGTAGCTTTAACCATTGTCTCCTCTGCCTGACAATGGAGCGAGCAGGGAGGGAGGAGCTCTCGCCGGAGCTGCGGCTAAAGATGGACTCGGCGTGTATTCTTGGAGGAGTTCATAAAAATGGAGCTAAAACCCACTTGATTCATCACTGTCTCATTTGGGCAGGAAAGCAAATGGACAGCAGGGGGGATGCAGTGTGCTAGTGTTACCTCTATTGAGAGGTTCGAGGATGAAGAGCACAAAGGCACTTCAGTGTTTCCTTGTCTTGAGAAAGCCTGTTTCATCCATTCATCCCAACTGGAATGTGAGGGAGGTTTGTTTGTGTTCAGGGGTGAACATAATGAAATATGTTTTAATCAGTGTTGTGATTATGTTCCTACATTAAGGTAAATACAAAAACAGAGATCACAGTGCTCTCTTTCCTCAGTGCAACAACGCCCGCTAACATCCCCATTGTCAGCCTCTCCGTTCCTTGGCGCTATCACTTTCCTAAAGATGAGGGTAATTTTCTATGCAAATGGGCCGTCGTCATTGTCCCCGCCTCGTTAATCTGGGCCTGGGCTCCTTTGACAAACCCCTCTCTGATTGATGAGGCCCTGACAGCTCCAATGTGTGCGTGCATTTCCACAGATTGACATCATCATTAAGGAGCGAGAGCAGGGCCTGAATCACTGCAGATCCTCCCCACCACCTCCCCTTCACACACACACACACACACACACCCACCCACCTCGCCTCAGCACACACACAAACACACACACACACACACACAAATGTACAAGGGTTGATGCTTGTGTGCATGCAGGAGGACACACAAAAGCAGCTCACCATCCGTCTAACAGCTGAGGTTTCCCTTCTGTACCAGCAGAGCCGGGCAGGCGGCAGAATGCGGAGCGCTCACTCATTGGCTGCCTGAATCTGTCATGTTGAAGTTAATTGGCGTAGGCTTTAAGCAAATTTCCAGCAGGACCCCCAGTCACTGCACAACTTGATGGGTGAGCCACTGTCATATGGCACCTATTGATTCACCCGGGGGATGAGATGACTCCCTCTACACTCGCTATGTCAGTGTCACCCTCTCAGAGAGCGGCCGATAGCCTCTGTGCTCCCCTGTCTGTTGATGTAGATCCCAGACACGAGTATTTTACATTTATTCGCTTTATTCATATTCATTCAATCTGGAGGGGATCCACGGGCTGCTTTTTAGTGTTTCAATCGGCTAAAGTCCATTTTGGAGTTCATTTGAAAATGGAAAAATCGTTACCTAATCCTATTGCTCTCGCCCCGAGCTACAACATAAGAAACATGGCGTGTGCTGGCAGAGCAGAAAAGACAAGAGACACAAACACTAACTGAGCGGAGGCAGCTGCAGATGAGCAAATAAAGCATTCAATATTTATGACTGAAATTAAAACCAGATAAAGATGTCACATATTACCGCATCCCCGCCCTCCTCTCCGCCCTCCTGGGCCTCTGGCCCTGACTCCGGTGCTCACAACTCTCTACTCTCTCTCAGCGCGAGTGAAAGGGAAGCATTATTCCTTCCCAGGCCAATGTCTTCAAAGACAGTAATGAATGCAATGCAGTGACCCAGAAAATGGACTTTAGAGAAGGAGAGGGAGAAAAAAAAGCAATCTTGCGTTTGTGGCGGAGCATTATCACTTTACTCCCCTCCCCTCGTCCTCTCCCCTCCCTGGGCTGGTGTGTGCGTTTATATATATGTATACAGTATATGTGTGTGTGCGCGTGTGTGTGTGTATGTGAGTGTGTGTGTGTGTGTGTGTGTGCACCTGCCAAGGGCCTATGTGGCTGACTGCGCTCATGTGAATTTGTATAAGTGTGTCTGAATATGTGTGTGTGCCTGCGTGTGTGTGTGTGTGTGTTTGAGTGTGTGTGAAGTCTTCATCAAAGTGGAATGGGCACAGGCTGACAGGCAGGCCCATTGTGGGGTTAATTAAACACTTAAGGTTTAACACCCCATCCCTGTCGTTAACCCAAACACTGGCTCATCACTCATTCCCGCCACACTTCAGTTAGAGAGCAGGGGTGGACAGGAAGGGAGGGGGGGACAATGGAGCCATCCCTGCGGGTGGGGGGGTGCAGCGGCGGCCGGGTGATGTGAGGGTATCAGATAGCGGAGGTGGTTGTTAGAGTAAGAATGTGTTTGAGTGTTATGACAGGGATGATGAAATGATCCATTATAAACATGATGCCATCTAACTAACCAGTATTTATTTTAACCTGCAGCATGACTGCCAGTGAATTACTGTTTGATTAAAGAGCTGCAATGAGGGAAGTTACATCATCTCAATGATCAAGCTTCTGTCCCATGTTTCATGAAAAACACAGAGGTAACAGATAGAGAGTGGTGGAAAGGGTTTGGGCCGTCACCAGGCACCAACACAGCTTTACTGCTCCTTGGCACGGATTTACAAGAATCAGAAATTCAATGAAAAGAAGGTGCAGCGACTTTTACAAAATTATTCTCTCCTTTGGTGCTTTGGTGACAAATAGGAACGGCATTTTAAGTCCCATTGTATACACTTATGGGTTGATACCATGCCTCTACTCAAATTTTTTGTTACTGTGCTTTCTTACATACACTACCTCAAATGAATATCCTACGGTCTAATACAGATTGAGACCAAGATTTTGCTACACTCATCCCATACAATGTGACCTGGGATTGAATGAATTAGCATTAGTGGTGCACAGTCTAAGGATGATCTAAGGATCAATCCAATATCTTGTATTGGTGTTGGATCATAGTGATTGTGGAGGCCACGACCTGAATATAAACAAAAATATTCATCAGAGGCTGAAAACCTATTTTCTCCATCAGCTTCCTGCGAGAAGTGGAGTGAGTTAACCTCTTGTGAACACAAAAAGAAAATCTACCAGTTACAATAGTTTTTTTTATTTCACTTGAGAGATTTTGTTTTGTTCTTGTTTGTGTCCTTGCTCTTGCTCAGTGGTTTGTAGCTCATGGGAAAACAGATTATATAAAGTACTGTTTCAATGCACCAAACTTTATATGTGAAAGTTTGAAATAATAAAATCAAATCGTGCCTTAAACTGAATTTTTTGCTTGTTTCGTAATATATATATATATATAAACCAAATTTTATTTATTTATTGATATCTATATATTTTCATTTACTCATTTGGGAGATGATTTTATCCACAGTACCTATAACTTCCTGAACAAAAATCTGTTTTGTGCCAGGGTTGGAAAGCAGCAGATGGAATGTGGTGAAGCATCCATGTAATTTCCTTCAAACAATAAAATGTTTAATTCATTAATAAAACAGACTGTAAAAAATGGTATGAATGAGTATAAAGATGACGAATAAATGTTTCCTCTTACTTTATTAATTTCAACACATGCAACATGAGATAAATGTGAAGAGAAGCGTCGATGGTCATCTGTGGGACAAACTACTCCAGCCTGCAGTGTAATGGACCCTCACACCACTAGATAGCAGTACTTTACACCACTGACAACTTAACCAGGGCCACTCACTGACTGCAGAGAGTCGTGAGACCTGCTGGTGCTTAAAGGAAGGAGCCACTGAATATGTGAATGAGATGAACGAGTGAATAAATGAACAGATGAATGAGTGAAGGGATTTGGAGAATATTTTGAAGGTGTCTTTAGGAGAGCATTTCACTTTAAATAAATGAAAATGAATGTGATTAGGTTGAGGAATTTGTATATTCAAGCTAATTTTTTATTTTTTTTAGTGGGAAATTGTTATTGTTGGTTTTGAATGACACATAACTTTCAAGTTTCCTTTCCTCTGTTAAAAATGAAATAATACACGTTAGGCAGGGTACAGCCGTCTCATAAGGCAAAGGCCTAATATATGCAAAATAATGGCTGGTTTAATGAAGGAATGGCTTCTAATTATATGTAGATCACTTACACACAAATACATGTTTTTACCAACTTGAAAAGTTTCCTTAATTGGTGAACAAATGGATGAACGTGTTAATTGTGAACTTTAATTTGCACAATTGTCTTTTTTCTGTGTAGAAACAGGTTTTAGTTTGCAGGCTGATAAACATCTCATCACGAGGTTCTTCCGTGCTTTTTTTTGTAACAATGAAGTTATTAATTAATTCATAATTATTCAAACTTATATTATTTTTGCATTCATAATGTTGTATTGATGTGTTTAACTATACTCCATCACGTCAGTCCTGTCTGTTCGTTGCCTCTTTCATAGACTGCTAACCAAATTCTACCGACGGATACAAATAAAGTAACCAGATTTTCTAATGACTTTCCAAAATGTTATCAAGTCTGCAAGTGATCTTGTGTTGTAGGTAGTTTTGGTAGTTTTCCCAACCTGGCAATTTTTATAGCTGATGGGATTTAACTGTGCAGAGCTAATCTATGAAGCTTTAGTTAGTTTATCAGTTAATCAAACATAAAGCAGTTGTAATATATAAACCCTAATTAGATGGTGGCACCAGATATTGTAACACGAAAATCTTTCAAGTTACCTAAATGTGCTTCCTGACCAGTGTAGCATCGTTTGTGTTAGCAAGGAAGCATTAACTGGTTGTCACCACACCAGTGCAGATCTGTTTACAGGTGCACAGGTTGTTCTTACAGCAGGTGAAGTAATAGCAGAGTAAAGTGGAGACTGTAAACAAGTAAATTAATCAACAGAGACACATTTTTATGTTGTTTTGATGGACTTCTCCGCGCATAATTAAAATTGGCCGGGCAGATGTTAGGAAAACAGGGTTTTAAACGTCGAGCTCTGGTGTTCCTACAGATTCATTAATGATAGCGCAGTTTGTGTTGCCATGTTGTCATGTGTTACCGTGCGGGTTTGTTGAGACGGAGCACATGATGCAGTCTTTCCATTAGCCATTAGCCCATTAGCCCGTTAGCGCTCAGGCTGTTGGAACAGCTTGAACGTGTGATGCTAACGCTTGAGGGATCCAACGCAAACTGGAGCCTTGGCAAAAGGCCAAATAGGAGGAGTGGTACAACAACTTCCTGTACCTAGCAGCCCCCCCCCTTCCTCCCTCCGCCACACGCTCTTCCCTCATTGTCCCATCTCGTTTGCCGTGAACGCCTCCGAGATGCCAGTGCTTTAGCATCTTTAAGCTACACTTTCCATTGGAGGAGCGGCGCTGTTTCATCCCCGCGCCATATGTTAGTAAGCAAGACTAATGAACACGTCCATCCAAATGTGGTGGAGACATTTTTCTCCACCAATTCACTCGCCGTTGCCCACTGCAGTTTATCTACGGTTTGTTTTCAGAGCATTTCTCATAAAAGTGATTTATCAAAAACACTTAATACCAAACTGCCAATGTTTCATCCTGAATGATTCCAAATTCTGCTGAAGCCGGCGGTTTTTATGGCTCGGGCTGGGGAAGGTACCACTCGGGGGCATGTTGTGTTAGCTTCTTGTAAAGTAGTAAGACGCGCACACACACGCACACACACATATACATACATACACTCTACCCCCATTGGGATTGACTGGGGATGGGCGGCAAAGAAATGTCAGGAGGGATAGAGGTCATTGCCTTCCAAAGGGATAAACACACATTCCACATGGCTCCCCGCTGTGTTATCATTTACTGCCCTATCGGACACGTTTTGCCGCCTCTGAATGTATTTATATTTATAAACATATTCTTTATTTATTTTCTCTGAGGCCACTGTGCCGAGGAAATGATACTGAAATCTAACATTTGGAGAGCCATTGTGAGTGCCAGGATGCAATTTGTGTTCTATCTCCGTGGAAAAAAGGGGGCCGTGATGCCCCGGGGCGGCCATTTCCTTCCCTGCAGTGACATTTTTAACAGGGCGCCTGCAGGACACAGGGACGCAGCCTGAGCCACGCGCTCCTCGTCATGGCAGAAGGCCTGCGCACCACACCGTGGACACACTGACACTGTCTCTCTAAGGCTCTTAGTCGGACTCAAAATGCTGGACCAAGGTTGGCTTCAAAAGGCTACAGACGTAGTAAAGAATGTCTCTGGGTTTAAAGAGTTCAGATGTCGACGTGTGTGTGTATTTTGCAGGTTTTTTAAAGTTTTGTGAGCTTGTGAAACATATAAAATCAAGGTGAGAGTTAGTTTAATCACATGGTCCGTGAAAATGAAAGCTCCTGATGCCCGTTTGTTCGTCTTCTTGACAGCTGAAGGACCATTCCTTGGAGTTTTTGTCACCTCGCCGTGTTTCCTGCCGGTAAACCGACCTCCATCAGCAGCTGGGAGACTTTAACGGCCGCAGTTGCTTCTTTTCATTAACAATGATATATACCAGTTTTGTGTGAGTTCCCTGTTCCTGCCTATATTTATCAAAGCGACATTAGGAGTGTATCAGCATCAATTTGCCATCATGAAGCATGGAGGCTGCATTCCACTCATGTGTGACCATTATACTAATGAGGTTAATGGTTCAGCTGTGCTTACCATAAGATGGATGCCCCCCAGTGGAACCTGCCCCTTTGTGTATGTGCGTGTTTGTGTGTGGGTCCTTGTGTGTATCTGCGAGCTTGTTAGTGTGGGTCGTTGCTTTTTTTGCGTTGCGCAGAACGAAGAAGCGAGTGAAAAAAAGTTTCGTTTTTTGAAATCGTTTTCCCTACAAAGACATTTCTACGTCATAACTTTTCATCAACATCAACATTTCCTCACACGCACACACACGGTTAACTGGAGCCTCATTATCAGTCAGAGCTATGTATGGCGCTCTCCACCGTCCAGAATTATCTTTGAACTTTACAAACTAATGTGATGAACTAATGACTTCTTGTAGACTATTACAAGAGGGCGAATTACTGGTGTTTATTTTTTGCTAATTACAAATGGTAAAACCAGTGAAGCCTTTTATAAGCTAGGATCCTGTTTATGCGTTGCCACATGCTATTCCGTCTAAAAGTGAAACAACCCTCAGGATCGAGATTGCACCATTTCTTTAACAGATGGGATACCCTAGCCATCTGCATTGTCTCAAGCGTTTTAAATGTGTTTAGGTCGAGAAGCGCTCAATCTGACTCCAGCAGACTACCTGCTAACTCTTCTTCAGCTGCCTGGGAGCAGCGCCGGGCACGGCCATCATTCAAAGCGAGTTGAAAGTGATTCAACTAATGAACCTCCTCCTTATTGATTTTTTTTATCTTGACATAAGCACTTATGAGGGTTTAGATTCGTTGGTTTTAGTTGGTTTCTAATTTCAATTTCTACTTCCACAATGGTGTCGTGGGCCAATATTTGTTTGCGCACAACCCCAAAACCACAGTATTGCTTCTTAATTAGATTTACAGGATATTAAAAACACAGTAGGTGCTCCTAAACGATGATCATTGGAGACAGAGCTGAAATAGCAGGCTATCATACGTCTTTTTTATATTACCAGTTGAACCGTGGTAATATCTGTTTTTGTTCTTATAAATGCATTCAATTACCACCACCAATCGTCCAAAATATGCAACATTTCAAATTAAGAGAGCAAATTTGGAAATACTTGCGGCTGACTATTATAAATTTTCTCATCCTCAGAATGGAGCTTTAATGAACAAAACGAAGTTGGCCTCATTTACTGTTAATGCAGTCAAATGCTTTTTCTCAGTGGGTGCTGCCCAATAAGCTGAGGAGAGGAAGGGCATTGGGTCTCTGGAGGGGTACAACTTTAATTGGATGATCTGAGAGTCCTTTCTTCCCAATTCCAAATGTAAACAAGGCATGTCATGGCACATCTAACACCAAATGAAGAAAGCTCCCGAAGAAACGCCTTTCAGAAGTTTAACAGGCTTTCTTTTTTTCCCTCTCTCTCTTTCTCTCTCTCTCTGTCTCTCTCTCTCCCTCTCTGTTTCTCTGTTTTGTTTGGAAAGGGGTAAAGCAAATACTGAGGAATATCGGGCAGGACCCTCTTCACTCTGTTATTCACATTCTGAGCAATATTAAATTAATGAATATTTAAGTCTTCAGATATTATGTCTCTGTGCACCAGTTGGAAACCAGGGCTTCTAGGCATATATTACATAATTGTAACTAATTCATCAGTTGGACTTAATTTATAACATTTTAAATATCCACCATCACAGCTTTCCACAGACCACTGCTTGTTGTTCCATACAATGATACAAAACATATTCAAAGATGTCAAAAAAGATGAAGAATAAAAGTAGCTGGGACCAACAAGCCTTGTTTAATAATCACGTTTAAGATTAAAAATAAGTATTTATAAATAGGCAGCTAATTCTCTGTTGACTAATTGACTATTTGTTTTAAACTGAAATGTGACCAATCTCTTTGTTTGGACAAAGACGAAAAAGTTTCCATGTGCATTTTATTATTAAGTCCAATTTTATTTTATTCCATTGCTAATTATGTGGACATGCTGGGATAAACTGAATGGATTTGATGAGTGGATCGTGATCATGGTGACAGCTGATCGTGGATTACTATCTACAACAAGACTGTTTGATATACAATATGTCTACTCACATATTCTACCATTACGGACAATAACTCCTCAATTAATTTGTCATTGCTGATCCCTTCATCTCTATTAGACATTTTCCTTATGCACAAATACTTTAAACATTGACACACTTTTCATTATGTAAAAAACTGTTTTGTCTAATCAGTGTTGTAAATACTTTTCTTTTGTGTGTTCAGCCACACGTGGCATCTATTGCACGTCCGTCCTGGGAGAGAGGTGTGGCTCTCTCTGAGGTTTCTACTTTTTCTTTCGCTGTCAAAGGATTTTTTGGTAGTTTTTCTTCACTCTTGTAAACTTGTTAAGCCCTATGAGACAAATTGGTATTTCTATATATTAGCTATACAAATCAAATTTGTTTGATTTAATCATTATTAATTCATCATTTATTCATTTATAATGTATTTTTTTAAATATTTTTTGTATTACTATTATTATTATAATCATGTATATTGTAATTTATATTGTTATGATTATGATTATTAGTAGTTGTAGTAGTAGTAGTAGTTCTAGTAGTGGTAGTATATTATGCTTTATTCACTGGCCCTGAGAGTTTTCTTCTCCAGTAACAAATTAGAAATAAAACTACCAATGCCATATTCATAGGCTGACATACAATACTGGTTTATATTTAATTCTATTTATTTAGAAAAAAGAAAGTGGTCATATAAGGTCAATACTATTATTTAATATATCATATATATAATACATAATTGTGCAGTATGAATTAATAGTATGAATGTGTGTAAATGTGCAGTTCTCTAATCTAATTAAATTATTATAAATGGGTAATCTATAAGTATTTTGTTAATCATCTCACATATGAACTAACAAGCCTAGCTCAATGTCCAGTGTCAGGCCTGGAGGATGCCAGATGCCTCGGGGTGAAGGCAGCATGTAACTCAGCATTAATAAGCAGTGGATAATGTGACCTGAGCACAGGTATAAAACACTGTGCTCAGTCTCACATCTCATATAGTTGAATGCATTGAATTAAACTACAGGGAGACAAGTGTCGACTTTGTCAATTTTACTCAGCAAATTGCCATCACAAACTTATAATTAGAGGATAATTAGTTAAATAAATAAATAAAAGCTAATTTTCCTCCTCATGTGCCTGCAAATAGAAACATTATACGTTTTGTTTAAATATCTTTTACATTGTCCCTTTTTACCCAATCATACAACACAGTATATTGTTTGTTAACTGTTTTTTTTTGTTTATATATAGAACCCACCGACACAAACTGTTGACACAGAATGTTGTTACTCACAGAAGAAAATGCTCCTTAATCATTTCTTTACCAGCTGGGTAGTTTTATCCTGCAGGCATTTAACCCCAAGAATGTTGAATTTTTAATTAAATGATTATTTTTTGATATTCAGGCCCTTATTTGCACTGTATGAGTTTCTCTCTTCTCATCTATTTCTTGCACCACAACCAAGAATGCAACTCTGGACCAAAGAAGAATGACTGGGATTTAATTTTTACCATAATATGGGAATGATTGGACCAAACAGACATTCTTAACAGAAATAAAGACACAGAAAGAACAAAACAAGCAAGAAAGATGGTTGCATGTTCTTGAACCCATTCGGTAGAAGAAGATTTCTCAATTAGTAGAAGAACACAGAGGGTAAAAATAAATGTCTCCTGCGCTGTTGTGTTTCTCTCCTTGTCTACATATGGGTGATAATATCGGGCCTTTAAGTTTGTTTCCCAGTGCCTCAGCGAATGTGTTGAGGAGCTGAGCTGAAGAGTGCTGAGGCAGTGAGTTAGCTTAGCCGACCCTTGGGCCTTTAAAGCTGCTGAGCACAGCACAGCACTTTGTGCGCACACACACAGACGAACACGCATACACACACACACACACTCACACACAGACACACAGACACGCAAACCGACACACGGCCCTGATAGCACATAAAAAGTTTTCAACCCTTGAAAACAGTTGTGTATGCACAGCTCCATCTCAGCTGAGTAATTTAACAAGACTTACATCAACGTCTCAAGGACGTGAAATATGCAATCGACAGACAACCAATTGTACAGGAAGAAGAGTGTTCCATAAAGTTCACGCTGGTGCCTGCTTTATTGGCTCTTTTAGGATCAGTGAAACTCGCAGCCAATGGGAGTGCCGGAACACAGACGGCATATTAATTCATCGCTATTCGTTAGGACCTCCGCATGTGCTAAAGATGGTAATCTTCAGTAATTTGTTAGTGCTGCATCGGCGCTTTGACTTTTTAGAGAGCTACTTGACAGCAGCGTTAGCCCCTGGGCTCCTGTCTTGGAAGAAAGAAAAAAAACGAGGCTCCAATTTGCAATTCATACACATTGGGGGAAATGTTTAATTCCATGGCCGTTATTCAACTCAGTTCATTAATTAAAGAAAAAACGCTACCATTCTCTTCCCTGCTTTCCCGCCATCTTTTTGATGAGCTTTCTTCAGGAGTAATTGAGTCCGTTAATTAGACAGAATTAGGCTCTAATTATTCCAAAGGCCCAGTGCCGGGGGAGAGAAAGAACCAAATGTGCTATATTTCACTGCCTTGCCACTCCAATGGCTCCCACTGAATCCCCTTTAACTCTCTTTGATGTCCTCTACACCGCCGGTTTCACAGGAAATGGATTAGATATCAGGCCTGTTAATTCTTCCGCTCTGCTCAACAGGAGAGCTCTTTTGACGTTTGCGCTCTCTTCTGCCTGATTTCAAGCCCGTCCTGCAGTAAGTGCATTTCATTACAATGGGGTGTTTTATTTTCTCCAGCTCAGTCTTTATGTTATATTAAAGGGGACGGGCATCCGTCTTGTTTATGTCCTCCCTCAGCCTCTCAGTCAGTGGCACTTCTTTGCTATATCACATTTTTATGGCCGTACCTTTAAGCAGCTCTTTGTCACACTGAGCCTTTGGATTTAAAGACACCAAATTCATCCTTTGCAGAAATATTCAAAAGATAAGTCGTCTGTGCGTGTGACATATCACTGATGTTGACAAAAACTCGTTCTTGTGCTCGACCATGTTTGTGCAAATAAAATCACACACAGACAAATCTTAGCAGTATAATTTGTATACTTGTTCTATATGTTCTAAAAGATTGAAATCTATTCACACATCCTTGTATTCAGTCAGCCGTTGTTCTTATGTAACTAATAACATTGTACATAGCAAACTGGAAGATACTGTGTAAGTCTAAACAATGCTTTATCAATGGTGCAATACTGTCTTTAGTTTCTACCCATTCAGAGTCCAGACAACAACAGTGCAACACCAAAACAACCCCACACACACGCACACACTCACACATACAGGAGCAGCCCCGTGCACAGCTGCTCTGCCAGAGTCTCTCATGCAGATGTTGAATTGGACAGACCACCCTGAAGCACCGCGGCTCACAGTACCACCAGCCTCACTGCTGCCAAACCTGCCGTGATGGATCGGTCCGCTCTCCTGCCAACTACGACGAGTGAGCGACCGCCCCACTCCCATTGGTCCAACTTCCACCGTTAATGGTTGTTCCCAGATTGTAGCATGAAAAGGCCCTTTAGCTGCTCTCATAAATATGGTAAAGATGTAAAAAAAAAAGACTGATCTATCACATGCGCTCTGAAAAATAGCTGCTAATATAACAAAGTATAGTACATTGTTTTATATTAATAACTTACGTTTTAAGATTCTGAGAATCCGTCTTCAGGAGTCAAAAGATTACAGACACGCTTGTACATCAGCTTTTTATTGTGCTTTGGTTCCCTGATCCGAGCTTTCCCCTATGATCAAAGCTAAAACTGTCGCCTGGTGTGAAAACAGCCATAAACCAAGCATTGTTCAGAGGTATTTTCCTCTATTTTCAGATGCCAGATGCTGCATGTTATATGAAATGCCCCCGTCGTATTTTTCACAGTGACAGCACCATAGCTTACTCTAAGGGGACTGGGGTTAGTTTATCCTCAACTGGTGTATTACTCTTTGAATGTCTCTAAGTTAAACTGCTGGTGACAGCTTATCAGTCAATGTAATGCACAATGCCTCTATGTGTGCGGAGCAGGGGAGTAATTCAATATCCCTGTATGATTCAAGGCAAAAAGAGGGAAAAAGAGATTTATGCCTCCAACGGTGGCAGGGGACATTAATGTTTGCGGAGTCTGAACTTCCCGCAAGAAAAATCCATCGTGGGCATCAGTCTTCCATTTGTAATTTATTCTAATATTAAATTGTGTTTACCAGCAAAGACAAATGGAGAGCTCAAACACACGCAAATCTGGGGGAGAACAGGGACAGAAAATATGGACTGTAAATAATATTAAGACTTTTTTTTCTGTCGGGGTTTGTGCTGGATGCGTTATTTTATTGTTCAGCGATTTCTTGCTTGGTCGCCGAACGGCAGAACAAACAGTTTCTCTTTCCTCTGTGATGTTCGCCCCAGTTATTCCTCTCTGTTTGTCCACTGTTTCTATTTGGGATCCTCTTTGTTTTTGCACCTCTGCGGGGCCACGCTCTCTCGCAAGTGGCCCGATCTCCGTGTTAGCCATGAAATCCCACCGTCGTGACCTCTGACCTGCCACTAAGCCCTTTCCCCAACGCCAGCCACGATAATAAACAAGAGTGTCAGAGAGCATGTCGCTGTGAAGCCCATGCGTGTTCATGTGTGAGTGCGTGCCTGCAAAGCTTCACATATCCCTGTATGTATTCTCCTGCACGTAACCTGATTCAGAACTTTGCGTGTGCGTCCACCCGAAAAACGGACAGCCGACTGAAATAGCACAAGGAGGTCGATCGCACGTACGGACACACAGCACACCAGACTTCTCCATCACTTCCAAACGTGAATTCTTGACATTTTCTTTTTATCCGTGGCACCTCTGGGTTTACGAGCGGGGTCACGATTGTTCGTCTCATTGGAACAACCTCGCCCCCTCTCACGATTTCTGACTCTGGGGGAGAAGAGATCAGAATGGCCAGCTCTTGTTTGAAACGCTGCACCTGTTCCAGCACATGTATGAACACAGAGGCCTGATTATCTATTTTTACATGCAACATATATGTATAATTGTAGCAGAAGTGCAGCACCAGAAAAGCCAGAAGATATTTTTCTACATTAAGCATTACATGAGTTTTAAATTTGACCTGGGACTTTGTCTGTGGGTTTGCGGTTTGTTTGTTGATGATAATCTGTAAAATCTTTCTTTTTTGATCATTCATGATTCATTACTTAATCCATTCATTCAATTTATGCTAAATATACATTTTACGAGAAAAATATGACTTTATGAATGGCCAACATCATTTTGGAACACTTTCTGGAAACATGCTGTGATGCAGCTGGACCAACATCCAAACTGGATTTCTAAATTAATGACAAAGTTTGCCGATTTTTCCAGTTATGAACTATTCAATTCTTAATTTTTTTCCATTGTCAACAAATCTTAAAAAAATACAAAATGAAGAATGAATGTATTGTTAAATACCATCAACAGTGTGTAGCCAAACCCTGATACAGTATATGTGGTATTCCTCTGTGGTAAAACCACACTGGTGAGTCCAAAAAAAACTAAAAACCCACCAATGAGTGACACTGTTGATCTGGGTGACATGTTCCTTCAATATGATGAACATCTGCACTGTAGTTTATGTTGAGTCAAACCCAGCTACACTGTCCTAATGCTGTAAATCCTCACTGGAGCCGCCACTGTGTATTAATGAACATTTTAAAATAGATCCCTAACAAATGTACTATTAACCTCTGATTGAGGAACATTTCAGATTGCCCCGATGTTTTCAGAAATTACTTGGTCTTATTACCTTTTTCATAAACTCATAATGAATTTTTGTTTGTAAAGAATTACATCTCTGGTGACTATGAGATGCATGATGGAGACCGAGTACAGAAAACATTTACAGACTAAACTTTCACGTTGTTGGTGACAGCTTTATTATGAGATTTAAATGGAGTGACAAAAATAAAAAAGCCTTTAAAAAGGGGATGAGCATGAAAATAATCCACTCCGTCTCTAAGTGTAAATGTTAATAAGCCAGGAAGCTCTTTGTTCATGAAATGTCTTGCTAATGAACAGCAGGGCTGGTTAAAAAGACCAAGATGCCATTCACAGGCCAAATGTATTTTTCACAACCTGGACCTGGTTACCCCACAAGTTGCTTTTATCAGTAGTGTTTGAGCAGGAACAATAGGTATTATTATTAATAATTTGAGTTATTATTAATATTATATGTTACTGAATATTATATCACAGAATGATTGAACATTTTAATTGATTAAATAGAAGCTATAAGTTATGTTTTATTTGAGTAAATAAGTCGTTTTTCGATAAATCTAAATTTTGCCTTACAACAAAACAGCAGAGTTAAAAAACTAGTTTGAAAACACACACACTCACACACGCACACACACACTCACCCACACAAACACACATACCATCGCTCTCGGGGGTGAGTGTGCAGGTGTTTGTAAGCACAGCAACATAAGTTGTGTGGTTCCTCTCAGCAGCTGATGAAACAGAGCCAGCCTCCACCATTAAGAGTCAGTAATGAACTCCACATAATCAGATTAGCCAGCTTCCTTATCTAAACATCTACAAGTGTTACTGACCCGACCTATTGCCATCTTATAGCCTGAGAAAAATCAACACCCAGCCGTGTGTTCTTTAAAGCGCCAATGGCCCATTTACAGGCTGTTTAAAATAATCTTGGATAATACACGTTGTTTTCAGAGGAGTTTTTTTGGATCACAGGCCTGGAAGGGAAGCGGATACTCTCTTAATCCAGCTGCCACAGAAGCATCATTAATTCCCTTAATGAACCTGTAACCTGAGAAAAGTTAACCTGTGAACTTGTCGTCCCGAACACACATATTTGCGGCGAATCACAGAAATGGGGCTTATCTCTCATTCGCGAGGAACTGGCAGTGGAGGAGATTTGTTTTCCGGGGGGATATGAGCGCGGTGCGGTCACGGCTGTTAGTGAAGGCATTAGCAGAGTGGCGCAGCCAGGCCGCTTCCTGCCACGCAGGGTTACGGTGTCACGCCTTGAGCTCTGATTGAGTTACAGTCCAGAGAGAGAAGGTCACGGTGCCTCTCCAACACGGCTGCCACTCACATTTGTCCAGACTCCAGAGGTACAAACACGCACACATGTGGAAATTACACACACACACACACACAAACAAACACACACACACACACACACACCTTGCAGCCCCTCAAGCAAACCTGAGGTCATATGAAACTACTGTGTATAAGTTGATGGTTCGAGGGTGTTTTACAGTTCTGACATGTTGGTTCAGAGGTTAGTTAGTGTATGGTGGGGCTGGTATTAAACTTCAGTATTGTGTAAAACAAATGTTTGTAGCACCAATTATCTAAAATGACAAGAGCCAGAATGAGTGTGGGACAAATCCTTTACGTTCGACCCTCAGTTCCAAAGCTGTTTTCAGACATGTTTTAAGTCTGGACATTTTCTGGAGTTTACCTTTCAAATATGAAAAAACAATTTTATTGAGTTAGATGCGTTCACAACAACGAGAAAATGTCTGGAACATACAGAGGACGGATGAGGGCTGAGTAGAGCATGAAGGAGGTCAGACATAACCACATAGACATAGACACACACCCTTATCACCAAAAGCTCTCAAATCTCATCGTCTTTCTGACTTGACATCTTCATCAGCTTCCTCTCCCTGTTTGGCTCCTCTGTTCATCATGGAATATTTTAATTCTAACAGTTTTGTGTCCGTGGTGTGTTGGAAAAATGATTAAAATCCCCTTTTGTTGTGAATTTTCTCACATGGGCTCACTCGGACATTGTTCGGACATGATACCAGGAGGCCAGGCAGTGTAAGTTCCTGAAAATGTCCATATCACACTCAGTTTTCCTGAGAATTTCAGGAAAATGTCCAGACTTCAGTGCATGTCTGAAAGCAGCTTAAGTCTCATGAATGTGTAAGAAATCTCAGCAAAAAGAAATTCACCCTCACTGTCCCTTACTGAGCTCAGATAATGTGTAAGGAGCAATACACTGTTTGTTTGTATCAGGTTTCACTTGTTAATGACCCACCGCAGAGACGTGACACAACAAAAGAAGTTGATTAATCTGCTGTGACTGAGGTCAACGGTCAGCGTTAAGATATAATGTGATCCCCAGTCGGAAGGACGGCAGATTTGTCTCTGCTCCCTGTTCACTTACTAGGGAGTAACGCCTTTTTGCAATCAACACTTTAACAATAACCTCTCAAACAGTCAATTGATTAAGCAACATTTTTGCTAAAATATGTGTTGGAACATTCTGAGAAATTAACAGAGGAATAGTTGATGACACTGCAGCAGTCGTTTGATAAAGTTCTTTAGTCCAGCTGTGCTTATTAAAGGAAAGAGTTGTTTCTCAAACACTTTTGATCCTATGTGTTGAAATCCTCTTCATGTCTCGATAACCAACAATACATAAAGTCATCTGAAAAAAAAAAGAAGAACAGCTGGTGTCTCTGGCCCTCGCAGGACTGTAATAAACATGACCAATCAATTAATTCGGATTTCATCAATATCCTCTTATACGTGTACAACTCTGTAACCAATTCTCTGGATTTTACCCGGAGTTCATGTCTGTAAATGGCTTAACTGACCTGCCAGTTCACGAGTGAGTCCCACAAAAGTTGGTTTCCAGCAGTTGTCAGTGGAAGTTCATGGGTTTTGGGGGCAAAGGTTTGATGAGAGGGCCAATGGGAGGGGGGGCGGGATGTATGTGTTGCATTTCTGTGAGTGTAGTGTAGCCTCCTATTGTTAGCTTTTCAAGACTTACCAACCCTAGCTTTGAGACAACATGTGACATATGAGAAATTTGGCTAATAATTTTTAAATAATTGGCAAAACGAGAAATCTAAAAGTTAATGATGCCACCTCTGGCATAATTGAGAACTGGGGGATCTTTTTCTGTTGTTAGTTGGAAGCTTTGGCAGAAGTCACGTTACAGGAAGCTCCTGATGTACGGAGTCCTTCTTCAGTGGCCACAGGGTTTGTTACAAGCCGTCCTTTGCTGTGTGTCTCCCCCTTTCAATCCTAAACTCTGTCCTATCAATAAAGGCCACAGTGCCACCAAATATCTTAAATTAAAAGTAATGTGACATGTTCTTATTTTGTAGGAACATAGTCGTATCTAAACTTTACATAAACCTAAACTAAGCAGTTATCCTTGTAACCCTGACCAAGAGGTTTCCCATATTTCAAGTGACACAATGCAAGATTCCCTTTTGGCCATACTGGTGCAGTTCTAATGACTTATGACACTAAGTCTAATGACTTAGTGTCATAACTAATGACTTCGCGCCCAAGCAAGTGAAATATGCTCCAATGTTTCTCTTCTGCAATTCCTCCAAAATGTTTCCTTGGTGACCTTACCATGATGTCCACATTGAGAATGGTTGTCTCTTATAGCTTAGCTGCTAGCTCCAGCTCTGGTTGTCAGTGCATGATGTATGTCGTAAACCAGGTCGTCCAGCATGGTACACCACAGTTACATGATGCAGTTCCAAGCGTCCAGGGGGCGCTGTGGCAATGACAGACATGCTAATCTCCCTATTATAAATTAGTGGACCATCAGAATGATTTTGAGGCTGTTATTTGAAGGTATAAAAACTACTTAGTTTTGCTTTAAATAATGTTATTTTGGTCCATCCCTGACTGAAACTCAACCACTGAGTTAGCAGATCACAAAGTATATCATCTTGTTGTCGTGCAAGTTTTATGTTAATCACAAACAGTGTGTTGTTATTCAGTTCGGATGATTTGTTTGTTATCTTGTTCTCGGTCTTTAAAATACAGACATCAGCAAACAATGCATTTCTCCTCTGACAAACAAATATAACATCAAACATCTGCATGTGATCACACAGAACAGGAGAGTGCTAATGCTCACACTGGGGTAAATGCACCTGCGCATGTGCGCACGCACACACACCCACACCACACAATCAGATGATTGAGTTCTCTTCCCTTAATAAACCACTGATTCAGCATAAATATAACCATTGATTGGTGACTTAATTCCCAATTCAAATTATCATCCTGGGTCCCTATCCAAGGTTGACATGAGCCTTGAGCTTCGGAGCAACTAAATTATACTCCACTCCATGTTAGCCACCCCCACCCTTCTCTCTCTCTCTCTTGCTCTCTTTCTCTCTCTCTAACACACACACACACACACACACACAAGCACAGACGCAGACTCCCAGTTCCCCCATCTTTCTCCCCTGTATACCTCTCTCTCGGTGAAGCCCAGGTGCTGATACAAGCAGAAATCCTCCACGCCCCATCGCTCCCAGAACACATACGCACTTACAGACACACACACACACACACAAATACACAAACACACATACAAAGTAGGCACACACAAATACATCCACCCACACACACACACACACACAGCTCTATTCACCACACTTCTTCAAGAAAAGCCGAGGGGAGGCTGCATTCGTCTCCTCTCCATTTGCTGTGTTAGCAAGGAGGCAATATGAAACATAGGAACACTGTAGTTTTTCTGCTCAGGGACGATGCTGCTGTTGCATGCTCGAGTGTGTGTGTGTGTGTGTGTTTGTGTGTGTGTGTGTGTGTGGCGGGAGGCAGAAAATAAGAGATTATCACTGTGATGCATTGGCGGCCGTAGTCTTAAGTCACCCAAGGTTGTGGCCCTTCTCTCTCAATGAGGATGTAGTGGCCAATAACGGCGCTTTGTCAGTCCAAAGACAGAGAGAGTTGAAGGAGACAGAGGGGAGAGAAGACAGCAGGCGGAGGAAGAGTGAAAAGTAGTAAACAAGAGAAGGCAGACAAGAGGAGGAAGAGGAGGAGTGGATTGAGTCTGCTATTGTCTCTGCTTCATCAATATCCTCTTATATAAATGTCAGCTGTACCATTTCCCTCATCACTGTTTCACCACCCCACTGGCTTTATCCTCTGGTACAAGGGGAGGGACATCACTCTCGCTCATCTCTCTTTATCGTTTTTCTCCCTCCCCACTCCCTAAATCGCTTTACTCTTTCTCCCTTTTTTTCCCCTCATTTCTCACCGCCGTGTTTCTTTCCCTCCTTTCTCCCTCTCCCTCTCTCCATGTGCCTTCTCCCTTTGTCATTCTTTATCTCCCCTCTTCTCCCTCCTTCCTGTCTCTCTCCCTCTCATGGCAATGCGTCACTGGCCTGCCCCCATGAAACAAGTCAATTTTCTGCCAGCTCGGCGGATGAATAAATCTCCCTGGCTCTGCTCAGAGCGATGGGGATATTTATCTAAGTGGAGTGTGTCCTCCTCGGCTCAACGCCACCGACTTCTCGTCTAAGGCCCCCCCAACCTCCCCTTTTTTTCCTTTTTTCTTTTACGGGAGAAGATGGAGAAAGCGATTGCTAAGGAGGGATGTGAAAGGTAGAAGAGGTGACAGAATGAAAGCAGGAGAAGGAGGTGAAAGAAGCTGATGATGAGAGGGCAGACATGAAGCTGATGTAAGGAAGAGGAGGAGGGGGTTTCACAATTAGGAGGTGAAAAATATGAAAAAGATGGATAGAGGGGGGGAAATGAAGGCGCCACCTCGAACAAAGCCTATAAAGCAGCACCGCGTCAGGGAAGTGAGGCAGGGGCATTAGTCGAGCCTGCTCGGGTTTAAACGGCAGGAACAGTCACAGATCTGGATGAATGGCGGCCCTCCTCCTCCAGGCCACTCTCATCAGTTAGAGAGAGAGAGAGCGAAAGAGAGAGAGAGTGAGAGAGGGAGAGAGAGGGAGAGAGAGAGGGAGAGGGGCTCTCTCTGACAAATACTGCACAGTATACTGAGACAAAGAAGAACAGAGGAAGAAGGGATGGAAAACGATGATTGACGGATGAGAATGCTGTGGTATTTTTCTCCCTCCATCAAAATAATGCTAATAAAAAAACAGAGTGGCAGGCATCAGCAGTAGAAACCAGAGGCTGCATCTTTCTGATTAGCGGGATAATCAGCATGAGGTGGATTCGTCTGAGCTCGACTCATATCTCTCGAATTTTTTATGCCATGTTGTATTTCGCAGAGTAACAAGTCCAAAGATTTAAAAAGCTTTGGGCAGCAGCGGGGGTGTTTGTGGCAAGGAGGAGGAGGAAGAGGAGGAGGGGGGTCTTTGCTACTTGCCACAGCATTAAAGCAAAGTAAATAGCTGTTGTGTCTCATTACCATTCATTTTTAAAGGGGACTGTTAGTATAATGAATGCCCGCCCTATCCTCTCCTGGTCCTCCTCCTCTTTCAATATTAAGAAGAGTAATACTATCTTTCACGCTAGATAAAGTGCAAAGCAAATATTTCCTTTGCAATTAAAATGGTCAATTTTGCTTATGCACAACAGGCGCTGTATAACACCAAGTTTTGAACTTAATTACCTACAATAACAGTGCGATGATATATTGGGTGTGTGGTTCTTTGCAGGGAGAGCATGATATGAAACAAGACGCTTTTAATAAACTCATAAAGACAAGCCCGGGCCCTGTGGAGCATATAATGTGGTGAGTGTGTGTGGGAGTGTGCAGTCTTTAATTTGTTTGCACACACACACACACACACACACACATACACACACAAAAACTCAGACACAAAGATGAGCACCTGCATCTACAGTCGCTCTCACACACACACAGAGGAAAGTCACATAAAGCTCCAATTTTTAATTGTGAAATAAGCTCCCGTCTCTGAACGTTCTTGTGTCTCAAACAAACCATTTTTGAATCGCTGGGTAACCAACCAACGCTGACATGCTTTTCAATTATATCAGGGTTAAAGGTTGAGAACCTGCCTCAACCCTCTCGCCCCAGGTTTTCTGCTGTTTATGTTCCTACCAATTGTTATTACCATTAACAGTTTTTATAGTGGGTGCCATCAAACGCCTCTTAGAGCGGCTGTAAAATTTATGCTGATTCTGTTGAATCTGTCAGAGAGAAATTGCTGAATTAAGCTGTCATGTTGCACAAATCGGATTTCTGTTTCACTTATACAGAACGTATACAGTGTGGTTTGAGTTAATCAGTCAGGGTCAGTTCTAACTAATAGCACAACACAAACTGATTTCCGTTTCTCATTTATTCCTTTTTTTGATTTCATTGACAGGTTTTTCCTAATTCCTTCAATAGAGAAACACATTAGTCAACAAGACACAAGTATACAAAAGTTCAGACTGTAAACAAGCCTAAAGTACAATAATAATAAAATAATACAAATTAAAAACGCAAAAATAGATCACATGCATAAATACTCTGGATACAGGGTAAGATCAAAATAATAGATGAAGACAGAGAGGGAGAGAAAATATGGAAGAGAGAGGTTCACAAGACGACGTTCATAAAGTTGGCCGACAACAGAGACCAGTGTCAAAAACATTACAATTTTCCACAGGAGCTCAATTTCAGTTTGTCCAGCCTCAGACAGCCATATACGTTTCTGACCCGATGACTGTATGTGGGCATTAAAGTGAGTTTCCAACTGAGGAAGATGATCCATAGAGTGGTGTTTGCTGCTGTATCAGATCAGGCACGTGATGTTGGATCGCAAAGATAGTGAGGGGGTAAGGTTCAAAATCAAATCCACAGACCATAAGAAACATTTAAATACAGTGAAGGGTGTGACCAGAATTGATCATTTTATTTGTCCAGGTTTTGCAATATGTATGAGATTTTTCTCTGGGGGTTTTGCCTCCATGCTAAGAAAATGACGGTGTATGAAGTTTGATGTACAGTCTTTGCAGAAACAGTAAACTGTGTACAGTTCTTATTGGAACTACTTTCAACGAAAGAAGTTTGGATGAAAGCTGTTAAGTTGATTATTTAAAAAAACAGAGACACAATTTCCAGGTGTAATTTTCCTGTCATTCCTGTGGTTTTCACAATTAAAATCCCTTTCACCTCCATTTTATTAAATAACAGCAGAAATCTCTAACAGATATGTCAAAACACGTCCAAACCACATGGCTAGATACCACCCGGTCTTCTTGTAATCTGTGGGAATTGACCCGACACACACATTAAAGTGAAATTAAATTGTTCGGTTACCAGGCAGGCACAACCTGGCAGCACATATGTTTCCTGCACGTTGCTGTTTAAGGAGACTCTGCAGGTTGCCACGTGTAATATTTATGCTGTCACTGCATTAGCATGATGAATGCAGACACTTTTCATTAGAGACAAATGAAAGCTATTCTGATACAATTATGGCAAAAACAATAACAATGCTGTGTGTGAGCTGCTCTGTGATTGATAATACTGCAGGGAAGGGGTGGGGGTTCGGTGGTGTTGGGCTTAACCAGGCTTTCCCCGAGGGGTTTTCCCTCGGCATTAGTCAGACAAATCCCTTTGTCAACCTCTCCCCTTGCCATTTTTATTCATAAGCATTTGGCCCTGAGAAAGACATCAAACCAAGAATACAACAAGAGGTCAATATCGTCTTTGCGCAATGTTAACCTCTGCATTGATGAAGCTAATTCACATTTCCTCAGTCCAGCCTACGGGGGTTCAGGAGGGGAGGGGGAGGAGGAGCCGAGGGAGGCAGCAGGGTGTGTGTGTGTTGCGTGCATGCATATATGTGTGTGTGGGGGGGTGTGGGTGTGTGTGTGTGTGTCTGCTTGTGCCTCTCTGTGTGTCAGCGGCCACTTTGTAGTGGGTCTCCCTCTTGACCCAGGCCCCTCCACATGGGGTTTGTATTGATAGCGTTGGCTGAAAGGAGGGGAAAGTGAATGTTGTCTGAGCTCATTGGAATGACAATGGGGGCATATGGTTGTGTGTGTGTTGGTGTATGGTCATGGCAGCCACCATATTCCTCTGTGCAGGGTTGCCAGGTGCTTCATGAACGGACCCACGGAGAGTCGACAAATCATACACCAATGCAACAGACTGGCTCGTGGCTCTCTCGCCCAACGGGGGGCTCTCTCTAGCTGTCGGCTCTCCGTTTCTCTCCGTCTCTGTTTTTCTCCTTCAAAATTATATGAAGTAGCATTAAAACAAAACTACTGAAAATAAAAGAGATCTGGCCAGTGATGACTGTCAGACAGTCACATTTCATTGTCTGTTTACCCTCCGAGTCACACCCCCCTTCCTTTACCACTGTAAAAACAAACACTGTTATAACAAGAGAATAAAGACAACCTGCAGTAGCATCCCCTCCCACACAAAGCCACTTCTTCTGTCATGAATAGTCAGCTCCACCCTAATGACTGTTCAATACAGTCTGCAGGCTGCAGATGAACGGCCAATCCACAGCAGCATCTGCTGCGGGCCTTACTCGCCAGACGCCAGCCTTGTAAGAGGGCCATTGCAGGCTAATTGAAAGACAGAGGCCATCTCTCAAAGACAATGTTCATGTGTGCTTGTGCATGTGTGTGTGTGAGTAAGAGAGAGAGAGAGAGTTGGGAGCGACACTTGACAAAAAAGAAGAGTGAGATCGGGGAAGAGCGGAAAATAATTGACAAGGGATGGAGGGAATGAGGAAGAGGGAGCGAGGAGAAGAAAGAGAGACATTCCTCTCCTCACAGAAAGAACAGCTGACCTGTCAGCATTTGTTCCCATGCGGCCATATTGGAAAAACCCCTGTGGGCATTGAATTAACACAACCCAAAGCCTCTTCGTGTAATTAGAATGGCCCTGTGGTCTTATCCTATTTTAAATACATGTTTGAATTATATAAGCGCTGATTTGAGTAGAGACAGTAGACACCACACATCCTTTTTGGAATCAGAAATGATCAGATGTCGTGATGCTGATCACAGGGTGGATAATGTTAAGCAGGTAATCACAAACTGCATTTAACAGTAAGTAACAGGTAATAAAAATACAGTATGATCTATAATTTACATAAGAGTAATCACCAGAAATGTGGCTGCTCTCTGAACATGACAAATTATATTTTCAGTTGTTTTTCACCTTGAGGCCCCTTTATCCTCCTTTGCAAGTCTTTGCATCAGATAAGAATTAAAGAAAATACACACACAACAGCCTCCACAAACAAAACCTAAAGGATTGCTGTCATAATTCTCCCCAGTTCTCCTCCGGCAGTTTTTATTACTGAAGGCGGTGAATAATCTTTTCCACCCTGGCCTGCCCAAATAACACAATCCTTCAGCGTCACTGCTTACTGTGTTTTATGGTGAAGTGCAGATGAGAAAGGAAGAACATTCAAATGAAGCACTATCTGGCGACGCAGCCATGGCGTCCGTGCTGTAGTGCAGTGGAGGGATTCGGCTAACGCAGGGAGGCGGAGGGGGGAAAGGATACGAGCGCGTGCAAACTGCTGTTTAACTGATCGCTTTTAAATGAAGAGAGCAGATTGTGAAAGGAGGATCAAAATCGACTCATTTCCAGTGGCCACATATGTGCAGTTTCAAAGCGTGCTTTCTGTAAATTAGGAACGCCCGTGTTCATCCCGAGCCAGCTACAAGCGTACAGGCCCCAAACCACACCAGTATGATCAGGGGCGTGAAAGCCAGTCTGTCACAGGCTGGCAGAGGAGTGTGAGAGGAGCAACTGTTCCACCCAGGTGAGACACAGGGAACAGATCTCATGACGTTTGTGTAAAGGAAAAGAAATCAAAGAAAACAACAGTAGCACCCTCTCTGCATTAAAACATTGGTGTCAAAATGTTTTTTGACTGGATGATTTTCTGTAGCTTCCATGGTTGGGAGTACACTTTGTATTATTACAGCCAGAGACCCATAAAGAGGTTCCTTTAAGGAGAGACTAACTCTGCATTATGCAGTCGCCACGGGGCAACTTCTGCGCTTCTTGTATTTCTTGGCAGACTGTGCACCTGTTTTTTGCTTTTTCCTGCATGGGCATAAAGTCATGATTTGTAATTTATTGACTGGCCTGTTCCCCTCACTTTCTACTGTTCATTTTTACTTCTGCAGCTTGTTTGAGGTGTTGGAAGGAGTCAGCGATCCACCTTCATTATTCATTCCTTCATTTTTACAATCAGAACTTGTGAAATAAAAGGTTTAGGTGGTTTAGTTTGGAGGAGGCAGGAGTGAATGAGGGATCATTTTTAAAGGGGCATTCCACCCAAATCAAAATATCTGAAAATATTTTCAGCGACTAAAAGCTAGTATGCAAATCTATGTAGTAAGTTTGTAACTTGTATATTTAGTTTTTCTCCTACTTTATTCTGAAAATGTTTCAACCCACTACATATTTTTTTAAAACTGCATTTGATATTTGTTATTTTGCAGACACAAAAGCATTTCATAGGAAAAAAAAACATTGCAACAGAAATACAACGAAATTATTATGTCATCACATTAACATACAGTTACATCATTTTTTAAGGGTCCATTCTGAAACATACTTGAATTTTGTTTTTAATATTAATGTAATTTGCTTAAAGTGCCTCTATACAAATGACATGTAATTGAATATTTAAGTATATTTATATATTTGAGTATATTTGCATAATAGAATTTATATTTGATACTTATATATAGATATTTGTTTTATCACTGATATTTTATGTTTCCCTTGCGGTAGGTGTTTGGTTTTGTCTTTGGAGATTTAAAATGTCTATTTCACAGATTTCTGCTGCCATTCTTTACAATAAAGGTTAATTGAATTTGTGTTTATGCTGCTACATATATTGAAAATGTACATTTAGAATGTAAATCAGCCATTTATGTGTCTAAAACAATGTTTCAGACCCTGTTCACTTTTCATTAGGACAGTAACAGGGACTTATATTTACCAAAGCCACCATATTGTTCAAGGTGTTTTTCTATTTGTGAATTAAATGTTTTGTTTGCAAGAAGAAGAACTTGTTTTTTCATACTAATTTCCTATTTAAGTTGTATTCATTCCAAGTGCCATATTCTCCCCATTGTGTTATTTGTATGCTCCAGTACAATTACTCTCCAGTCAATAAACATTTGTAGTGTTTCTGAGGTGAATATCTTAAAAATGTTGTCAAATAAATCCAAACCTTAGCATGGGTCGATGACGCTGGAGTTAAAGTGGGTCTTTTGTGATTTTTGGTGAACTGACCCTTTAATAACGAGACACTTGTGAACGTCACAACAAAGACCTCCCAACCCTGGAAAGAATGGTAAGCTGAGCAGCACAGTGATAATGGTGCTGCTTATGGGCACAGCACTGCAAGCAGGAGAAGCTGGGCCGTCAGGGATTTGTCAGAGGCCTGTTATTACATCTCTAGACACATAAAATATGGCTGCCAGAGATCCCACCGCCAAATAAATCCACTCTCCTCCAACCAGACTGGCCCTCGCTGTACGAAACCGTCCAATGGTGTGCCTCAGCCAGTGACCTCTGGTAACGACATGTGATTTATACAGTACACGATTTAAACAGAGAGAGACATGCGAGCCAGGCCATCCCTCCCTCTCCCTCTCGCTGTATCTATATCTGGTGTCATGTGAGATAACAGGCAGGCCTTTGGGAGATGGGAGAGGTGACACCCATCTTTGGGGTCTCACAAAATGGCTACTATGTGGATAGTTTCCCCTGCAGCTGTCTAATCACAGTCTAAGCCTGCATGTGAGCGCTGTCCGGCATGAGGTCACTAACACATACTGCAGGATGGCACTTTAAGCTAACACAGTGCAGTGTGAAAAGGCCTAAATCAACACCTGGTTGGGAAACAAAGAGGTGTTTGTGTTGTGTGAATGCATTTATTAATGTCCAATGAGAGGCAGATTACAGGATATTGTAGATACATTAAACTAACACTGCTGGATTATATTATTCCAGAGATTGTTTTAGGGTTTATTAAAGACATAAATCCATCAAAAAACAGCCGTTAAATCTTCCAAGGGAATAAAAATCAACTAAGCCTCTTTCATACATGTATTCATTAGACATATTAAATGGTAGAAACAGAATAGCAACTGAGTATGAGCGGGCCTATCGGTGTTGTGGTGTGTGCTGTCCCCTGCCAGGGCACGTCCCCTGCACAGTCTAGTAGCTTAAGAGATTAAGTCCTCTGGCCGAAGGAGAGCAGAGAGGCCGGTCGTGTCGTTGACCTTGGCACGCCAGACACAGAGATGATGACACACCACTCCAAATATCTGTCTTTAATAAACAGGCCGGTGCAGCACTGAACACCACAATCCTCCACAGCTCGACCTGCTGCAAACCCACTCCTCTGAAGTCAAGTGACGTCAAATGTTCCCCTCAATGGATCAACCCGTATCATGTTTTATGGTTTTGTTCATTGGAAAAGGTTAACACGAAAATATAATAGTAAACATCATCATATACTAATTGACATTTAATTTTTTGGCGAATACACATTCCTAATTACCAGCTGCATGATAAACGTGGTAAGTTGTAAACGATTAAACACAATATATGTTTATATTCAGTGAATGCAAGGTCTATAGCTAAATTACCATTCAAACATTCATACCATTTTAATGAATCTAAATTTATGTGATGATAATAAAGTCATTAGTCAACCATTAAAGTTTAAAAGAAGAGTTTGGGGCAGGACACCACTGCTTGTTTCTAACTGCTGCAGCTCAGAGTTGAGTCATTAGAGTAGATGGACAGATTTTGAGTGGGGAAGTAAAAAAAAAAGCGTGACAGGAACATGCAGGAGGTTTGAATTTCAGCCAAAATCAAATGATCACCTCTGCTCCTGAAATCAGATCCACCACCCCCCCACCTGCAGCAAATAAAACATGTGCTTTAAAGTGCCTGGCTGCTATTTTACTTTCATAACCATGACCAAATAAACTGGAGATGTAAGCAGTTAGAAATCACATCTTGATCTTTGCCTCTTTCTTTCTTATTGTCATAAAAAAAACGAAAAATACTAATTATAGGAAATTAAATTTGGTTCAAATGAAAGTACCATTGTTGATTCTGTTCTGTCAAAACATCGGAGCAAATTAAAATAACTTCCTCATTTTTTCGTTGTGTTTTCAGTCCTATACTTTCATCACCGTGAGAAACTGAACCCTGTATGGAACGTATACTGTTAAATTACCTCATTTGCAGTGTAGAGACGCAGGCTGATAACATAAAATCATGTTATGCTTTAATAAACAAATATATACTTCAAACATTGAAATAACAAATCGGCTAAAAATGCGAATTTGCATTTATCATCATTATCATGTTGATGTTTTCTTTCCACTGGTCATCAGTGACGTAATACTATTTTAACAAAACACTATTCACTTACAGCATTTTAATCTGGCATAAATATGAGGCAAAATATATAAATTGCTAAATATCATTATCGTTATTATTATTATTATTATTTGATATATTTAAAAACAACAACAAAAGAAACCAGTGACATAATAATTAAAATAATAATGTACTATAGTTTTTAAAATCACAAAAGTTCCCTTTTAACAAAAATTAAATTAAATAAAAAGCATTAAATAAAAACCGCAATGTCTTTAAATAAAAAAAAACAATTATTAACATTTCTTTGCATAAGAAAAAGAACACAATTTCGATGTGAAAAAATGCCAATGTTTTTTATCCTCCGCTGCAAAGATAGTTTTTCTTATGCAAACAGCCTGTGGTGGCGTTTAGAGAGCAGCACCCAGATAAAGCCATCATGTCAAACCTGGAGGACGCGGGGAAATTTGAGAGGAGATGAACTATTTCTCGGATGATATAAAAGCGGCCCCTTTCGCCTGAGTTATGGCCGAGCTCTGGCGTTGCTGAGAGGGATGCATGCTGCTCCTTCTCTCCCGCCCCAGAGGAGGTATCGTCAGAGCTGATATATGGCCCAGCTCTTACATTACCTTTACAAAACAAAGGATCATCCACGCTTTGGGTCGAGAGAAAATATCCTTCTGACTATGGCTGCGACACCTACAACCAACCCCTGAGAGGACTTATCTTCTTTTTTTTTTTTCAAATCAAATCCGGATAATCCATATTCTTTTTTAAATAAACGCCTAGAAACCCCTGCATGCTGCTGGACTGAAACTGGAAGTTTTTCGCGTAAAAACGCTTAAGTAGGCTACGGATTGTGATTTCTCTCCCCTCCTCATCCCTCTCTCTTTATCTCTCTCTCTCCCTCTCTCTCTCTCTCCTTTTCTCTCTCTCTCTCTGCTTCCCCTCATTTACCCCATATACCTATTCTGGTATCTCACCACACGACTAAATTAGACCAAAGATGATAAGAGCACAAAGCATTATAATTCCGCCGGGCTCCTCCTCCTTCCAGCCATGCGTCCTAATTAATGGGACACCCCCAGTCGCAAAAAGCCCTGCACTGGACTGCAACATAGTCAAAGAGTGAAAGGGAAGAGGGCGAAATGGCCACTGGAGATAATTGATTACCTACCAATCGACGATAACTTGTTAGTAATCGTCAACTCTTGTGGACCTCGCCATTTTCAGGGAGGCATCTCACTCCTTCGGACCCGCTGCTCCCGAGGATCGACACTTTGAAGGCACCCCCCTCCCATTTTGGAATAAGATTTTCTTTTCTTCTCCCCTCTGCATCTTTATTTTTTATTTTCTTCGAACCTCCCTAAGTGTTATGTGACTTTCCTCCCTTGGTTTTCTGGGGTAATATCGCAACGAAAGTCCTGCGTAAACTCTGCGCGCAAACCAATGATGACATCCAAAGAGGTGGCCAAATGTGATGCAGTGGAGAACAGGAGGCGAAGTCCGCTGGACCACTTGCCGCCTCCTGCCAACTCCAACAAGCCGCTCACCCCCTTCAGCATCGAGGACATCCTGAACAAGCCGTCCGTGAAGCGCAGCTACACGATCTGCGGCACGGCGCACCTCATCTCGTCCTCGGAGAAGCACCGTCCGTCCAGCATCCCCCTGTCCAGCCGGGCGCTGCTCAACCAGACCTCCCCGCTGTGCGCGCTGGAGGAGCTGGCCAGCAAGACCTTCAAGGGGCTGGAAGTCAGCGTGCTGCAGGCGGCGGAAGGTAAAGATCCATCCGCACCGCAGAGTCACCGCATCACAAATACATTTTTGAAACGTTGTATGATCCAATGGATTTTTTTGTCTTTATTCTTTAAATTACGCAAAGGTCTGCACTGGACACATTTAAATTGTATTTCATTTCATAGTCATTAAATTAGCTTTCTGAAAACAACAGTACTTTTTTTCTGTTGCGTTAATTAATGCATACTTTTTTTTCTTAAAATGTCTCATCGAACAAAGCCGCTGTAATTTTGTTCTTCATCGAAATAAATCGCCACAGCTTTTCTTTAATATATTAAGGCCTCATGTGTCTGCTGCTCAATATTTCCCAGTGGTGTCTGTGTAATATTCCTGTAATTACCTGCTCCCATAAGGACCTAAAGGTTTTAGTGATTCACACATCACTGCCACTGTTATTTTTGCGGTGTGATCACTTTTACGCACGCACTGCAGCGGTGCGGATAAAAAACCCCGAGCACCTGCACATTTCAGTGGTTTTGTAACTCAGCCTCCTCTCCACCCTTACAGGCCGGGACGGGATGACTCTGTTCGGCCAGAGGACCACCCCGAAGAAGCGTCGGAAGTCCCGGACGGCCTTCACCAATCACCAGATCTACGAGCTGGAGAAGCGCTTCCTGTACCAGAAGTACCTGTCCCCCGCCGACCGGGACCAGATCGCGCAGCAGCTCGGCCTGACGAACGCGCAGGTCATCACGTGGTTTCAGAACCGCAGAGCCAAGCTAAAACGGGACCTGGAAGAGATGAAGGCCGACGTGGAGTCGGCTAAGGCCGTAGGCCAGGTCCCCTTGGAAAAGCTCGCCAAGCTGGCAGACCTGGAGAAATGCGCCAACGGCACGCTGGGCCACCCGCGCCCCCTGTCCCCGGCGCGGGGAGGCAAGCGGGACCACGAGCGCGGCCAGAAACTGCGGACGTCGCCGCTGTCTCCGTTCTCAGACCACACAACGAGTAAAGAGTGCTCAGAGGACGAGGACGTGGAGATTGATGTGGATGACTGATGGCGCAGCGTGGGGCCGAGGAGGCGAGAACAAACACACAGAGACGATAGAGAGAAAAAAGAAAATCCCACCGAGGACTTGTAACTTACTGCTTATATTGTATACCATATCTCAGAACGTGTACCAAAATGTAATGACTTTTATATCGGCACAGATAGACCTATTCATAGTGAAGCATGAACACTGACCCAGAAATATGCAGTGGTATTTTACAGTGTATCCATACGCGAACTGTTACTCCATGCAATCAGAGCAATATGGTCGAACATGACATGAGTAACTTATTATTTTTTTACACTACAGGCCAACACACACACACACACACACACACACACACACGCACACAAACATTTACACGCGCACACACCTGTTCCATTGCTTTTCCTAAAGGCCTGTGACACACACACACACACACACACACACACACACACACACACACACACACGCACACACACACTCAAAGTGCTCCAGTTTTCCATACTTTTGCATGTAAATGCATGATTTGATTTGTGATCATTATCTATTTATTTTTGACTTTATAATATTATATTTTTTTTAATTTAAACGCTTTTGTCTTTTCCGTGAGCCAAGTCGCCATTGAGTCACTTCTGTCACTGCCGGCTCCTCTTCCTCCTCCTCTTCATCATCACCTGCCTTCAGTTCATATATTAGTGGTCCCCGCTGCTGCAGTGCATGATGATGATGATGATGATGATGCTGAACGTGAAAAAGGCAAACTCGGACGTTCACAAGCTTTTTTGTGCGTTTTGATTCTGGGAAAAATGCTCCAGCGATGGCGAGAGAACAACACCAGAGAACACTGCGGTGATTTTGACGAGCTGTAGGCTACTTTCAGATTTATTGTTTGGATACAATAGATTTACAGTTATAGCCTAAATTTGTTATGTTTTGTACACCTGTAAGTGCCTTTCTAAATTCAGGACATTATTTGAAAAACCAATGCACAGACTGTAATGTATATAGGCTACTATGGGAATAAAATGGCTTTTCTGAATATTTCTTTTATGTTGCAATTCTTGAATTAAGATCGAGTTTTTTATTTATTTATTGTGGATATAAAAGCCTAGAGTTTGTTTTGTCTCTATTGGAGACAAAAATCATTTAGTAACACGCTCTCTTTGCCAAATCTGGGCGTGTAAGCCCATGAAAATCGGCCCATTTAGAGTTATTATCCTCAACTATTTTGTCCCTTTTGTGTCCTTTTCTACTATGATGCTCTAAACATTTTGTGGCTTGAATCTCACATCCCCTTTCAGCAGCCTAAATGCGTATCGTGGCTTCTTGACCCTCAGACGTGTTTCTCCATTCGTGGCAAAAATTTATGTGAGAAACACAAATCTGGTGCCGGGGGGAGAGAGAAAAAAAGAGGAGGATGCCACAAAAAACACAAAGTTTTGGGCCAGTTTTCTCCGGGCCTTTATTGAGCCCTGTTTTTGTTCTGCGGGACTGGGCCGTAATTTTGTGCGTAAAGCATGAAAAGTGGGGACAAATGAGCGGCAGTTCCCTGATGGGACGGGCCACAAAGGCGCAGGGCCGGTCCCCCGCAGGCAGCAATACTGAGACAAGTGTGTCCCACCGCACAGAAAGGACGCAAACGTTTGGAGGCCATATGGTTTTTGAAATTTCCTCACAATTTCAGACAATTTGATGGATTGAGTTAACCCTCCTTTTAAACTGTTTAACTGGGCGCGAACAAAGGCCATATAGACCCTCCCTTCATGAGGGCATCTGCGGCTATTAATGTCTAGCCCCCTTTCTTCGCCTGGCGTTTTGAACAAGTCAATGAATTACAATGAAAGTGCCCTTTTTTTGTGAGCCGCCTGTGTTCCTCCGCTTTTTAGCGGCGGAATAATATGTTTGACTTCTGTCCAAGAACGTTTTCTAAACAAGAAATGGATTTTTGTTGAGAGTGTTTTTAATGTTAAGTAGGGAGCCATAAAGAGTTTGGACTGTGACATTTATGCCAAAGTCTGGTTAGGGAGCTCTTTTGTTAGTTTTTTCCCTCATCTTTTTTCCTTCTTCTCCTGCCTCTTTATTCCTTTTGTCTTTAAGGAGTTTAATGAAGCTGAAAACATGGTGATGTGAGAAAGAGAGAGTGTCCAGAAGAGGAATTCAAAAGGCAGCCTCCCGTTTAACCCTCTTTGTTAACACTAACGATAAGTGGAGCTGTCTTCTTCCCAGCTCTTTCACTCTGTTTGCTCTTTGTTTTTTACTTTTTTTATCCTAAGGGATGATGTGAAGAACTTTAAATTCCTATAATATAACTGAAACTATTGTAAATTATATAAATCAGTCTCTCTATTTATATATTTATTTAGGATATCAATTAAAAAGATTTAAAAAATATATACTTAAAATAAAAAATCATAGCTTTGCTTGAATCCCTCATAGCACTTATAAGCAGTATAGCCTTTATAATGTATTTGTGTTTGCCCACTCTAACACCTGCTGTGGGCACCATAAATGCAGCCTCTGTAATAATATATATAGAAATCCGTTGAAATAATATATAAATGTGGTTGCTGTAGAAATTAACATAGGTGATAAATATTGTTCAGTAAGACACTTTGTTTCTGTATCTGCTTATATTTAGACATTCGTGTGTTATAAACCACTTATTAGGCCAAATGTCACCGGTAAACCTTTATTCTAAAGCTACATCCAAAGAAAAAAGTGACTCTTTGATTCATATATTAGATATTCCAATTCTCACTCTCTCTGTATGTGTGTGTGTGTGTGTGTGCGCATGTGTGTGTTTGTGTGTGTATATGTCTTCTGCACCCCATTCTGAATCAAGCATATTTATGAAGGGAGAGAGTGTTAAGGCAGGCTAAGTTTATGGATTCCACTTGCTTATTTTATGAGGGCTTGTCAGGCGGGCCCAGCGATAAGTAATACTACAGTCTGAGGGACCACTTCGTGGTAATTAATCTGGAGGTCTTAAGTGTATTTCAGTATTTCACTTCAAGATGGAAAAAATCACTACTTCAATCGTGCGGAAAATTGAAGTTTGATGCATGAGTCCCTACTGAAACAATAGTACAGCCCTCTCTTTTCATCTCTTCCCCTCCCCTTTTTATACTCCCTCTCTCCCTGTGTCGCTCTTATTATTTGCACCTTGAGGTAAAGTCTCAGGTGCAAAGTGTAAATTAAGACACTGGTCCTTCAGACACTCATTGAGTGACAGTATTTAAACATTATAAAAGATTAATTAGGTCAACCCTTACAGAAAATGTGAAAACACTGTGTATCCATAGCCCTCAAACAGTCCCTCAATTTCAAATTATTATTATTATTACTACCATTATTATTATTGAATAAGTATAAAAAGGAGATCTGTAAATGACTTTATATCTGCCTGCAGTTAAATCACTCTATATATCTAAATAGAGCTGAATTGTAGAGTTTTAATCATAGCCTTCCTGTGGAGCCAGTTAATACTTCAAACTTCAATTTTACGGGCGATTGAACTAAGCATGTTCCTGACAGAATTGATGTATGTATTAATTTCCTTTAACTGTTGATTAATTAGGCTGCGCTGAAGGCTCAAATGGAACAGTTTGTTCGCAAATTTGCATATTAATCAAATTCTAATTGATCATTCAAATAATCCAGGCTATGTGATTATTTTTGGGGATGGGGCTTGAAATCATATACCAGGAAAAACAGTAAATATATATACATGGACATGGTTTTCTCTACTTCTGCTGCTGCATGCCCACCAGATGAAAACACTCAGACACAGCCTAGTTATTTGGATTAAATTGCTCCTTTAGTTTTGTTGCAAAAAATTAATTGATAGATTAACATGATTACAACCATACAACAGCAAACCTATGAGCCTGTGTCTCATAAATAAACAAGTCTGTGTGAGAGAAATAGATGCAGATTGTTTCGTGTATTCTGTACATTTGTGCACTGTTCAG
Organism: Limanda limanda; assembly: GCF_963576545.1. NCBI lineage: Eukaryota > Metazoa > Chordata > Actinopteri > Pleuronectiformes > Pleuronectidae > Limanda > Limanda limanda. Next base: position 23,983,882 of record NC_083637.1, on the reverse strand, counting down.
TAGGAAAAATCCATAAAAAACAAATCACAGAATGGCAGCTAATTGCTGTGGAAGTGAATCTGCCTCAGTCTCAGACAGGAGGTCTCAGGGATCTAAGTTTGTGAAACGATAAATATTACAGAGGTGCAGCAGAATAGAGAAAATAATGGTTTAACAAACGTTAAAACAGCTTCCAATTCACACCGTGAAGAGTCGCAAGGCAAACAAGCGGCTGCTGAGGACACAGTAGATACAATATGAAATGTCCAAAGCATTCCATATTACACTGAATTATTTAATGACTCACTAAATGATTCTTGTAATATTTGCTGTAGCTGGCTCATGATAAGCAGGTCTTCCTCTGCTGGGCTGATGCTGGTTAAGGTTTAAAATAAAT